>NC_046665.1:10197178-10204811 GCF_010883055.1 Belonocnema kinseyi | reverse complement strand
TGGCTGAAATTTTACCGCGATTTCGCTGGAAGCGGGTGCAATTTTTCAGATTAGCACCCGCTCCCGGCGGAATCCTGCGGTTGTCCTTATGACAAATTTTTAGTTGTATATATATATATAGGCCAGTGTCTCAGAGTGGCGTCCCATGATTGCAGAATTGCGTTGCGTTTTGCGTAATTTGTCAAATCACTAGATATTTCAGTCAATCAGAGTGTTTCTCTGAATAACTAGGAGAATATTATTGACTGAAATGTTCAGTGAATTGACGCATCACGTAACACGCAACGCAATTCTGCAATCATGGGACGCCACCCTCATGGTCTTTTTGCACCTCCCTTGCTTGCAGACGGAAAATGTATATCTCTCACTCTTGTACGTGAGGATGCCATGTATTTATCTCTCTCTAGATTTCCCACCAAACTGGGAAATCTTCACGGATAGAGAAAAATCTAGAATGAGATAAATGCATGGCATCGTTACGTGGTAGTGTGCGAAGAAGCTAAATTTTTCCCCTGCATGCAAGTGAGGTGTAAATGGAATACCAGCAGTCTGCAATCCCAGAAGACGGGCTGGGTCAAGTTTAATGTGTCGTTTCGTGTGACTTTGGAAGTCGAACAATACCATCTGGACACTAGAAATAAAACTGAATTTAAATTCAAATAGAAGAAATATGTTTTGTATTAAAGAATTAAAAGGACCTTTCTGAACTGTCTCTAGATATGAACAGAATATAGTAATTAATTATCATGAATATTTAGAGTTATAAATAGTGATGACTAAAATTAATATTTATTGAAGTGACTTATTGACTAAGTTATAATTAGATAGAAGTTGTACAATTTGTAACAATCATTATTTGGATTGTGTAATAATTTTATATTCCGCTCTCTTTACATCTAATAATTTAGGACAAAGGATTAACCTGAGTCATAATGACTCAGACGCTCTTTGGTCACTGTTAGACAAAGCATAAAACTTCCGCTCGACATTTATTGTGCAATTTTGAATTAGTTTAGACTGGTTTTAACCCTACGATATGTCTTCGAAGGTAAAATCATCGTAAAAGCTTCTTGGTAGATAATGTTCATTTCGCGAAAAAGATAACTTAAAGGGCAAATTTAATGAAACTCAATTTAAATTCGGTCTGCTCCGGAAAACATCTTATTTGATTTTTTGGAGGTTTTTTCATACACAGAATATCAGCCTTTTCAACCTTGCCGAGTGTATGAAGAACTTCACTATGTAGTGATTATAATTTATTCTCCTAACGGGACATCTCAGTCCGGAAGTGAACAATAAAAACTGAACTAAATACTGTCTTTAAATCTGACGTGAATGCGCGCACACTGCCTAAAATTAATAACAAAATAATTGTGTACTGATAAAAATTGTGAAGTGCCAACCTTAAGGAATATTATACATCATCATCGATGTGTGAATATCGTGAAAATTGCGAACAAATTAGAATTTTACTGTTCAAGGAAACTGATGATGGAATAAACAATCTTATATCTATAGATTTTTAAGATTTAAGTGATTGAATATTATAATTTAAATCCCCCTGACCAAATTGTCACGATTTTGGTTTCCAAACGAATCGCAGGCGGCTACGAACCATGGAAGTATCTCGACCAATCATCGTTGGTTCCAAGTGATATCCTCAACAGGATCTAAAGGTAGCATATAACAATTGGTGACAGCACTGGTGGGATCGCTGCGCCGTACAAATTAGGTTAGTAGTACTGTGCGACTGTGGCACTGGGTCAAGCCTGCGCAGTAGGGAATACAAATCTGTGCAAAGGCGGGAAAGAAAAATGATAAGTGGAAAAACAATTTAAATAAGTAATGTAAATTTTCACTGAGAAAAGGAAAAATAGACTTTAGGTGTTGAATCACCATTCACAATAATTATTATAGAATAAATATAAAATTGAGTGAAAACGGAATTGCACTTATGCACATTTCTAAGAACCAGTACTCAATTTTGTAATTTTAATATAAATTAACAAATAAGCTCGAGCGTTTAGAGAAAAACCTCGAGAATTTAAATTCTCAGGTGTTCAAACGCCTCGATTAATTCCGAGTGCAGGCGGATAAACTTGGGAGATCTAATTTAAGGCACAGGAACCGTTAGGACGAGAGATTGAGACTTGGTCAAGTCAAGTCTTAAAACGGAAGCTGTCACCGGGCTCCTGAACAGTTACGGTATCGTGGGACCCACGCGGAAAGGGTTGTGACATCGAGGGACCGGCCAACAAGAGGGCCCACAACTAGGGGTTCAAGGACTTCGATAGACCTCCAAAATAGGAAGTTAATTAAAGTGAAGTGAATAATCTTAAAATTGAAAATGATTCAAAGAGTAATAGTGAACAGTGAAACTAAATTTTTGAGAATTAGTTTCTGAAAATTGTAAGTCAGAAATTAGAATGATTAATATTGCAAATATTTAATAATTATTAAATAAATAAATTTATAAGATAATTAAATTAAACATTATTGATTAACAATTGTTTCCCCTGGCAATAATTGAATCCCAGATAACAATTCGTGCGCAGGATGCGCGCACTGTGGAGGCATGTGGGCGGATTAATCCGCACGACGTGCGTCCCGATCAGCACTCAGATGTGCCATCCATGGAGGCGTGTATGCGATGCACGCCATGTGAGGCGCGCGAATGCATGCATGAAGCAAAAAAATGTATCGGAATTTATGAACAAGATAGCACACCTATAGCGGGGATAGTGGAAAAAAGCCCAAAATCGCGATCGACTTTCCTCAAATTTTCATATCTTCCCAGATGATAGCGCTACGTGCGGAAACTCTAGGAACTACGAGAACATGTGATGAAATTTTGAACCGGTATAAATACAACCTATCAATACCGTTGTGCAATTGCAAACTGTTTGTGTTTAATGGCAAAAAATTGTGGTACAAAGTGTCAGTGCTAAAAACATATATAATAAGTAATGCAATAATGTCGCGTTGTTTTTGTAAGATTTTTGATTCGGGTAGTAGTGCACAGAAAGAGAGAGGTATTAGACGCAAAATCCTCAATATCTATACTTGCGTTCTATTGTTTTTATATTCCTCCTCTTTTTTAATGGCATTATTCATACCATTATAAATTATACAAGCATGATCGCTGCGTTGGTGACACCAACTGAAACTTGACATAACAAATCTTAACCTATAAATATACTCGATACTCCATAGCAGACGACAATTTCTAATTTTATATTTTCACTGAAGGGAAGGTCTAATCTGTGAAGGCATAAAACTCCGAGGACAGGCGATCGCGAACTGGCGCCAGCCCCTGGCGGACCGAAGGAACCGAATGGAGCCTCTACAAATTACCCGTAAAGACAGACCCCATTGGGTCCCCATTCGGTTCCTTTTTAAAAAACTCGAAAAACCAGAAAAATCATCTTTTAAATTGTTGAAATTCAGATTCTACGTTAAAATTCCCTATAGAAGGTCACGGAATAATCGCAACAGTTTTTTTTCTTGAAACGGTAAAAAATTTAAAAAAATATAAGACGTATAACGCCTGTTGACTGCTACACTTCAAACGTGTCGCCTGTAAGTAGCGGTCAACAGGCGTTATACCTCTTATATTTTTTAAAACTTTTTACCGTTGCAAAAAAAACTATTGCGATTATTCCGTGACATTCTATAGGGAATTTTAACGCAGACTCCGAATTTCAACCATTTGAAAGTTGATTTTGCTGTTTTTTGAGTTTTTTAAAAGGGGACCGTATGGGGACCCAATAAGGTCTTTACGGGTAGTTTGTAGAGGCTCTATTCGGTTCATTCGGTCCGCCAGGGAGTGGAAATACACGGGGTGCGGTCTCCTTGTAGTACATCGTGATTCTCACGAAACTAGAACCGGCATACACCGACCCGTTGCAATGTTGCAAAAGGCACTGGGATAGCAGGCAGCTAGCTGGCTAGTTCCGCCCAGTCCCATGTGCGCAGAAAATGGCGGCGTAAAGCGAGAGTGAAAGAGACGGGCAGATCTATTTATCGCTTTCACTCTCATGATTCCAAAAAATGCGCAGTCCCATGTGCGCAGAAAATGGCGGCGTAAAGCGAGAGTGAAAGAGACGGGCAGATCTATTTATCGCTTTCACTCTCATGATTCCAAAAAATATAGATTCTGTATCTCTTTCACATCTATGATATTATGCTTTGTGATTCTGTTGCGCTACACCTACAGGCCGACCCCCTTTATTGAAAAGGCAATTTTGAGCTTTTATAACGATTAAATAATAAATTTGTTTAATTTATAAATTAAACATTTTGTGCACCCACTGGGTACTCATGTTGCGCGCATGTACGCGCCGAAAAATTTCGTCACAGGCATGCATGTTATGCGCGCATCGATGTGCGCGTACAATGCGCGCACGAAAGGGAGCAAAATGACAATTATCAAAATTTATCTTTTCCTTCCTTTTCACGTATTCCTTGAGTTTTTAATTTTCAAAAATGCCGCTTACATGTAGCAAGAAGGCTGGAAAGGGCTATGGTCGCATTATCGATAAAATTTAGAGACGGATACCACTCTGAATCTAATGAGTGAAACTGAACCTTCAGTTGGAGCTCCGCCTAAGGTAATGGAGAGAGCAAGCACTTCGACCGCAGGTAGCAGTAGTGGATTCTTTAGGTCAAGACCCGGGGATGGGGTTTGGAATGGCAGTACAGGGAAACATGAAATGTCGCTTCAAACTTATTCGCCATTTAATGTTTCTTCTCTTGCCGGGACACCAGATCCTGGAAAATTTTCAAAATTAGTACGTAATATTGTTCCTCCCATCGATGGAAGGAATATGTCTGTGAAAATGTTTGTTGAACAATGTAGGGCCGCCATTTCAATAGTTACCCCTCCGGCATTGCCCTATTTAACGATGCTCATAAAAACAAAAATAACTGGGGAAGCTCGGGCTCACATTCAGGACCACGTCGGAATTTTTAGTAAATTTTGAGTAAATTAACTATTCAGATTATGGAGAATAATCCTCTAGAAAAGGCGTTAAGAAAATGCAAAGCCGATAGAGTTACAAGTATAGGAATTTTCCTCAGATGTCTAGATAAAGGCACATATACGCAAGTTATCGATAAGGAAATAAATTCCTTAGATACCAAGATAATTCCGATTTGAAACCTAATAACTTTGAAGCGACAGAAAGTAATTTCGAAAAGAAACATATGGTAGGAAAAATAGTAGCACATATAAAAAATGAAGAATCCAAAGGTAAAACATTAGATCTAAAGCATGCATTAAAACAGTGCTGTGGATGTAACCAGTATGGACATATTAGGCGTTTTTGTCCGCAAAAGAATGTCAAAAATGGAGAGAGAGAGAGAGAGATAGGTTTAGTTATTTCTTTAAGGGAAATCTTAATTACAAAGACTATATATTGAAAAGTAAACATAAAAAAGAACGAAAAAATTGTAAGCGAAAACATGAAGAGCTTTTAAACCGGGATCAGGGTCATTGAAACAGAGGCTCGGCGATACTGAAGATGAGTTCAGATCAAACAATTATGTTAACAACATAAAAATTATTGCTTATTTAATTTTTTTCTTAAATAACAAATATAAAGTACTTTACAATTTGGTCGAATTATGCTGTTAAATAATTTTAATTCATTTCATTTTCATTATATTTTGACATTGTTTTATCTGGTTGCTTCACTATGTCAAATGCTAATTTTAATTCGTTGTATTAAAATTATGTTGCATTAAAATTATATCACAATTTTTATTCATTTCATTTTCCTTATACTTTGATATAGTTAAACAACGAATTAATATTAGGCTGTAACATAGTTTTAATATAACGACTTAAAATTATACCATTCCATAATTTTAATGCTAATCGAGGCGATATCCAACAGATGGCGCCAACAAATGGCAAAGATTTATATGTGTGTATGCTTCCCTGGTGTCGAGTAGTATAAACTGACGCAAGCTTAGGATGCCCATGTAATCTACCTCTTTGTATCTTATCGGTCAGATAAAGAGAGGTGGCTGTTGATAATCAAAAATTCGATAATTCTCTATTAACGTTTGAGGGCCCTCTCTTTCTGACCCATAAGATAGACAGAGTTCGTTGCAGTTGATCCTTTCAAAACGATCGGACGTCTGCCTACTTTCATACGATGGAGAGATGCAATCGATTCAATAGAGTTCCGGAAAATCGCGGCCCCCCTCGGGGCCCCACGAAAAGTTCAAGCCCGAAGAAAATCTCCCCGTTATCCTCGTCACCCCTTCTCAGCAGGCTTGTAATTGAGTATAGATTAGACTAGAGGGCTTTGGAATTCGACTTCTTGTTTCTATTCACCTACGACATTAAAATATTTGAATTTCGTGAATGAATTGTGGTATCTAAAAACCAAAAGTATTTGCCAATACTGTTTTATGCAAGCCTCCTTACCGGAATATTTTGCCATCCTTTAAATGTCCACACTACACATTTGTGTATACATAATTTTCTGCTAAATTAACAAATAATTTCAAACGTCAAATTTTCAATAGTAGAGATCACTGGCCTTCAAATGGAAATAGCCGTCTATTGGCAATTATATTATGAATACTTAGTTAAATCGTCAGCGTATACTTATTGACCTTTCCTTAACTTATACTTGAAAGAAAAAAGTGAAATTCGTTTTAGAAAGTGTGTTACCTTTGGAAAATTGTTAACCTGTATCTGCAAACGTATAATGATTACTTTAAATTAAATTAGTCGAATCAGCAGGAATGTAGAAATGCAATCAGCGTTGTGTATACAAATACGGCATTTTATGCCGGATTTAAATTTTATAGTCCGCCAAATTTTAACATCAACCAATTTTCTTCTCTGGCAAGATTTTTTTCAAGTTAGCTACATTTTACTATTTTATGATGAAGTTAGTATTCTTAATTTCTGAATAAACCTAAATTGTTATACAATCAAGAACCTTAAAACACATTTAGAATCACTCATCACTTCCCATTCTCAGCAATTCGACGAGTTAATAATTTATTTAAGGTCATTAAGTTAATAATAGTGAGTTTCATCAAAATATTGTTTGACTGAAATATCAATTATTATATATTTTCTTTGTTGGAACTTCAACTGTTTTGTTCAAAACATCGTCTCCCAGTGGGAAAAAAGTTCAGCGACATTTTTACCATATCGTAAATAAGTCGTATGATCTGACGATGTCTTTACGATATCGCAAAGACACCGAAATGAAATGGACATAGGATGTCGTAGAGATTACGTAAGGATGTCGTAACGATGTCGTAAAGACGCCGCCAAATTTTGTGACCACTGGGTTATTACTTGGTTCTAATTGAAAATTTGACAAAAAGCCAGAAATTTGAGAAAAATCGTATCTTTCTAGCATTGTTTAAGTGGAATATTATTAATAATAATAAATTAGTATGAAATTGTCGTTTATGTGATATTTAAAAAGTATTATTTTATTCGTATTCTATGGCTAATTGTGAAGAGAAATGTGAAGTTTCAACTCGACTGAGAGCCAGTCTCCATGAAAATTCGAAAAAAATTTCCAATCGTAGTCTACCTCTAGCTTAAGGTGCTTCTTCCGGCTTGAAAATTAGCCCATGCATATAAAATGACAGGATT
>NC_046665.1:10180440-10197078 GCF_010883055.1 Belonocnema kinseyi | reverse complement strand
ATAGAGGGTCCCTGTACCAAGGGTTTCTGCTGAATATGGTTACAAAAATAAATAGGCAGTTGCGGACAATTGTCCAGGGGTGGTCCCGAAGAAATTAACCCCCAAGCGGAGCTGTGAAAACCGTGCTGAAAGCTGAATGGCACCTGGGTGAGGTGTCTAGAACGGTGACTCTGGGATACCGGGCGACCTCTCAGAGTACGCAGCCTTATCCTTGCATGCGGGGCTCTACAAGGATGGATGAACCCCTTTCCATTGCTTCTCGTGGGAACAACAATGAGAATACCAAACATAGTTGTAGTATGTGCGGTTCAAAACAACAGAACGCGCAGGGAAATGGGTCGGCTAACAATGCCGACCAATCTAGAGCTGGGGGAGCCAATGAAAATGGATTCAATGCGATGGATCGGCGCGATCTCGCGACCTTTGGGTGGACGGAGCGTTTGAATCACGACTTGCTAGAGTGCTACGATGCGAGCGTGGCCCCTGAACGAGGATACATGGCACGGCTGCATGCTCTGTGGTGCAAGAAACACCCGGAGCTATCGCACTTTTCGCAGCAACGTCTGCGAAACCATGCTGAACTACTCCGAAAAAGGGGCTATGTAAGCGGAACGCCTACTCTACCACAGAAAGAACAAGCCGGCAACAAAGAAAGAGAGGCGACACTAAGACCAACGGCGGGCAGTCATCCAATAGAGGAAGAGCGATGCTTTATGACCCGGAGAAACATCAACACCAAGGTTCCTCTCAAGCCTAAAGATCTGACTCAAATGGATGACGAGCTTCGTGGAAATTTTTCCGGAGAATCCAACCTCTGGGCTATCAATTATTGTGTGTATAATGCATGCGAGAGCTTTGGCCGATGCAAACCGTAAAACAAAATCAACGGTTGATCATAAGACCAAAAGACGAATGCATCAACTTGCCATAAAGATAGGCTGGGCAAGAAAGTACGCGTCCCGCAATCAGTGTGTGATTGACTACGTCACATCTGGCAAGAATTGTACCGCCAAGGTCAAAAAGCCAAGTTCAAAAAGCCATGAAGGTCAACTTTAAGGTCAAAATGAAGGTCAACATTGAATTACTCGTTGGAATTTACTTCAGAAATTAAAATGACCTCTTGGAAAACTTTGCTAATTTCAAATATCCTCTAACTGACCTTGAACGTTACAATTGACCTATGGCACACGACGGTTGTTATAGCATGTATCCAGGTACAAATATAAGTTCCGGAATTCAAAATGGCAGACCTAATATGGCGGATATTTGTAAAAACGCAGGGTCACAAATATTTTAAAATTCTCTGGCCCTGGCTACAGTTTTTCTCAGTATGCTCATTGGGAATCTGCTGTTAACAATTGGAACTTGAAGATCGTCTATCTATTATAGTAATTACAAATTATGTATATTCTGACTGTACTACCAACGATATTTTACCTATATGAGGCAAGGGTCCAGTTGAGCAACATGTCGCGAGAGCGGCGCTATTGTCGAATTCGTGTTTTCGGGGTTTCCGGTACTTTTTGGCTAAGTTTGGGGATACATAGCTTATTGACTCTAAGATGCCAAGAGCAATGAAGAAGAAGAAGGCTATACTCGGCATGCCTCTACGTTTAAACGGATTATTTTTGCCATATGCCACGAGGCGGCGCAATAAAATATGCTTCGTTCGAGCGGGAATTTTAAATTTTTTAATAATTATGGATTTTTATTTATTCTAGAGGACTGAACGTAACTTTTCTCCATTTGCAAATATTTTTAGTATATGTAATTTATTTGTATTACTTAAAAAATTAGAATATAGTGTTATACAAATTAGGAATGAGCAAGTCACTGTAAAGATGATAAAGATAATTCGGTATAAAATCTAGATCTAAAAAGAATGATATAATTTTACCATTTTATCACAAATGTTGCAGCTGATTATACATTATTCAATGACGGTGGCGATGGTGAGCTGCGAGACGGTCAGGCAGATCTCACTAATCAAACAGCTGGCCAGCAAGAACATCTGCGATAAACGGTAAGCAGTGGAACATCAACTGTGCCTGCTGAGGGTGCTTTAGCTAGCGCTAGCCATTTCCAGCCAAACACCTGGACAGAAATACCGTGGGAGATCATCAATTGGAATACCACAATGAAAGAGAAAATGGAAAAAGGATACAATTTAAGAACAAAATATGCTGGAAAGTATCCTAATATACAAAAAGTCGCACTAAGAGATTAAGCAACAGGTTGATTTGGCGTGGAAAAACGACGGCTATGAACATCAGTTAGAGAAACCAGCGTCAAACGGTCAAGTAGGAGCAATTGATGTTCTTCCTCAACCTATTGATGATCCAACACCATCACATCCTCTAGAGGTTGATGACCTTATACAACCACAGGCAGAAGCAGAGGTTCAGCAACCAAAAAAGCGACGAAAATGGACATACCATGTGAACATGCGCCTTTATTTTTTGGCAGAGAAATGTGGGCAAAGTGTGAGGAGAGAACATCATAGAATCTTCTTACTTAAATACCCAGAACTAGTCACAAAAATAAATGAGCAGAATCTGGCAGATCAAAAATGCTCAATATCTGTAAACAGACTTTCTTTCGGCTGTTGTAATAGCTGCTATCAAAATGGAAGTGGAACGGTAGCTTCCTATTGATGAGCTCGCCTTGGAAGATGTGGATAATGAAGACTTGATTGATTCTGAATGCATCGGTGCTAGGGATAATGAACATCATGCAGCGGATCCATTAAACCACATCCGGATATTACTAACGATGATGTGGATAGGGAAATCTCAGAAGAACTACAGCACCAGGAAAGGAATTTAGGTTATGCTTTACTAGAGTTCAGATATGTAGAACCAACACTGAGGCATTCTCTGCCCAAAATGAACATCACAAATGATCTGCGTGAACTAATAGCACATCTCAACAGCAAGGTTTTACCTACGTATTAGAACGTAGCACAAACTGCGTTAGAGGTGCAAACTCTTGTATACTGTCCAGCTGTAGCAACCGTTAGAACGTTGGGCCGGAAAACTAGGCCTGCAAATGCATTTTTTATCCCAGCAAGGGATCGAGATCCACCATGGAAGATCAGGTTGGATATGGATGGCAGCAAAGTAAGGTGCAAAATTGTGTCGATTAACTCAATATAAAAAATCAAATAGAACTACAAAGCTGATGAACCATGTTATTAAAATCATCCACCCTCAGCACATCGAGACATTAACATCAGCAATATTGGATGAAATTTTAGACATGCATCTAAGAAAGATCACACCTTTGGATGTTTCAGCGGTCTTGAAAAGGGCAAGTAATTGGAAAGCTCCAGGTCCGGACATGGTGCACAACTTCTGGTACAAGTACCTGACGAGTGTGCATCTTGCGTTGGCAAGGTGTTTTCCGAAGTTCATTGAACACCCAGATCTGATGCCAGGTTTTATGCTCCAAGGTACTTCGTATATGATACCAAAAACACCAGACGCTCAAAATCCATCTGAGTTTCGACCGATAGCCTGTCTTCGAAAAATTTATAAATGTCTTACAGCTATCATTGCAGATGAGGTATATTCTCATTGCGACGAGAATGACATTCTTACAGAAGAACAAAAAGGATGTTGTAAAAACTCACGAGGCTGTAAATATCTAGTCACTAGTTGCCATGACTTAAGCTCTTAAGCATCAAAGGAACTTGAACATTACATACATTGACTACTAACAAGAATCAAGTAGTTTGATCATGGACAAACAAGGATAATTAGATCAATACGCTTTACGACGGGTATATTTCAAAGAGACTCCTTTAGCGCACTACGTTTCTGTTTAGCGTTGAATGCATTGAGCAAAACACTAAACAGCATGTCTCATGGGTTCAGAATTCATGATAATGAGGATGGTCATCAAGTGACCCATCTTATTTACATGGATGACCTGAAGCTGTACGCTAGTTCAGGCCAGAAACTGCAGTAAGTGATCGATGTCACAAAGCAGTTTTCCACTGATATCCACATGGTGTTCGGACTAGATAAATGGAAAACAGTGCATTTAATCAGAGGGGAATTTAGGACCGCAGAGTTAGAGAACGAGTTCGAAATGACATCGAGGCAATGGCTGCAGGCGAATCATATAAATATCTGGGTATTCTTGAATCTAATGGTATTCGACGTACGATAGTTAAGATAAGCCTAACGAATACCTTCACTACGACACTCGGATTGATTATGAAGAGTTTTCTCAACTCGGCAGAGTTGAGTTCAGGGCAGAAACCATAGAGGATTTAGAAATAAAATGGAGGCAGAAGCCCATCCATTACGAGCACTCCAAAACGTTCGATCAAAATGAAGTGGATATTCAGGCTTCTAATATTTGGCTAAGAAAGGGTGTTATGTATCCAGAGACGAAAAGATTCGTCATTGCGATACAGGACAAAGTTGTCAGCTCCAGCAATTAACGCACACACGTGTTACATCAAGACGTGGTTGACCGTTGCTGATTATGTGGAGATACCAACGAATCCATCGAGCACATTATTGATGACTGTCGCGTAATGGCTCAGAGAGAATATACATACAGACATAATGATGTAGATGGCATTATACTTCAACAACTTGCCCTAAATCTAGGACTGTTAAAAGCATGGATGCCTTTCCATAGATACAGTCCAATTCCCGTTTTAGAAAGCGAAGATTACATCTTATATTGGGATGTTGCTATCGAAACGGATCATTACATTCCGGTTAATCGACCTGGCATGGTGATGCGAGAAAAAAAGGTAGAAGAGTCTACATCATCGACATTGCTTGTCAGCTTAACCGAAATTTGCAGTCAACCTATACAGCCAAGATCCAAAAGTATAGCAAATTAAGGCATGAAGTAAAGACCATATGGAGGAATGTAAATAATGCGTCTATTCATCTCATTGTGATTTCAGCTACAGGCAATGTGCACGCAAGATGCACTGAACATCATGAACATTTAGGAATCAGTAGTGTATTGGCACCAGCTCAGTAGGCGGTTTTATTAAACACCTGTCGCATTGTAAGAAAATTTCTTGATGGTCAGGAAGCGAGCGACTAAAAAACCCGTGGAGTGGCAGATGGTAGCTCTAAGAAAGCATCCATAGGTGACTGTTGTCACCTCCAACGCTCGTGGCCGCTCGTAACTGTATACCAACAACATCCTCGCAGGAGGTTTCAAGCATCGTATTAAATTATTTGAATTAACTTATAACATTCTAATCTTATCAGTCACTTGACTTAGCCCATGGCTATGATATATAACCGGGTTCACCTGAGTAAAAGTTTAATAAAACATAAAATAATAATTAAGTAATTAAGTTATTGAAGTTATTGATTGAAAATTCTAACCTTGAAATTCGATCTTTTTATTTTTATCATGAAAACTTGTGAAAAGTAAAAAAATAACAAGTTTAATTTTAATATTGTATTCATAAAGAGGATAATTCGAATTTTTACGTGAATACTCTGGACAATTTAATGACTCATTTTTATACAAATAAAATATACTATATATATTATTGTACATTTTGTGATAAATTTTATCTTGGGACAAAAGAGGTGATTTTAAATCTAAATTTCGATATTATTCTAACGCGTCTTTGGTACATAATCAGTTTATCTCGCCAAGATATACTAATTATTTTAAATATGCATGGTACAAAATCGGATATATTGCAGATAAAGTAGGTAAATTCGAAAATCCGGTGGACTTTAGCTTCGGTGATTCCTGTCATACACATTGTGATATATTAGGTTGTACGAATATTGCTCTAATTCGATGTTCGGTGAATACATCTTCGATATACTGTCAACAATTTAAAATATTGCATACCTGAACTGAACGTATTTTTTTTTTCTATAAACTATGTATGATTTTCATATATAATTAACTTTGTCCCCTTTTTTGTGTGCATCACGTATTTTCTTCGGGTTTTTTTTGCTTGATTTTAGCTTTATTTTGAAATTGTATGCATAATTGAGGGGTGGTTTACTCTTATTTAATTTTTGTATTCATGTTGGATAGATTCTATTTTATTTCCTTCGTTAAAAAAATATCTGCATAATTATCTTTTTCTATGAAAAGTACCCAGTGGGCACAAAATTTGGCGACGTCTATACGACATATTTACGACATCTTTACGACATCCTATGTCTATGTAGTTTCGGTGTCTTTGCGATATCGTGAAGACATCGTCAGATCATACGACTTATTTACGATATCGTAAAGACACCTTAACGGCATTTACATAGGATATCGTAAAGTTGTCGCAAAGATGTCGTAACGACGTCGTAAATATGTCGTAACAATGTCGTAAAGATGTCGTCAAATTTTTTGACCACTGGGTATTTATTATCATAGAGACATAATACAAAGTTTTAGGGGTGGCCGTCCCTATTAATTAACTTTTTTTTGCGAAACAAGTCAACTTTATTTTTGTATCGAAGTGCAAAATATTTTTTTTTTTAATTTTTTTATGTGAGTTTAAACATTTTTAGCACAACTTTAAATATATGGAGGCTTGGTTTACCCCCTTCATTTTGTTTTCTTTTTGAGAAAATTAAGTTATTTATTTTCCATTATGAGGAAACTTTTCCATTAGGCTTGATCGAAATCAATTTATCTTTTATACACAAAACTACACCATCGACACTTAAATTTGCCAAATTTTGTGCCCACTAGAAACAATTCACATATCTGTGTCCAATAAAACGGTTAAGATGCGTATTGTATATAAACTTGTAATTGTAATTACTAAAAACTAAAAATAAAAAGTACACTGTAACTAAAATTTGTTTAAGTTCACTACTATATGACCTTTTATTTACCACATGATGATTTAAATGATGAATTAGATTATACTTACATTTATCACCATTTAACGCTATTAGACATTTACAACTCCAACTGAACTTTACTTAAATTTAACTAAATTTTACATAAATTTTAAATTTAAATTATTATTTTGTAAAACTAAATTTAAAGATTGAATACAATGTAGTAGTCAATCTTTAAATTTAGTTTTACGAAATAATTTTTAAAATTGCACTACAATAAATCTTAAAGTACGAATAGATTTTTTTTAAACTTATTTACTTCGTATCTCGAAAATTTCTCTTTTAAATGAAACTAGACGAGAAATTAATTTATTTTAACGAAACTTTATTTCATGTTTAAATTCGCCTAAATTTTTTTAAATTTTGAAATTATCTAAATTTTATTTAAATGTGGAATTTAATTCGATTTGATTTAATTTTTAAATTGATCTCAATTTAAATTAAATTTTAAGTTTAGTTAAAAAAAATAATTTTTGAAATTTCACTACAATTTTAAAGTACGAAAAGAAGTTGTTTTTAAATTTATTTATTCATTATCTCGAAAATATCTCTTTTCAAATCAACCGTAAGAGAAATTAATCAATTTAAAAATAGTAATAACAAATAGAATATTTTTAAGCTCTCTTTAACTTAAATATAATTAGGTAATTTACTGTTCACAACATTTTTGATGTACAGAGCCAGCCGACCCGGTCGACCAACTCAGCTATAGCTAATATTTCTATAGTGATGGCGAAGGTGAACGCGAGAAACAGGAAATCACGTGTGGTTTGGAATTCAACAACTTTTAGTGTGCGCCCCGGTCCCAGCCCGCCCGTTGACGTGGTCGGTGGACGTGGTTGCCATAAAAATGGCAAAAACTTGAAGAAGGCAGCACCTCGATATGGTCGAAAATGTATATAGGTCACTAAAATGTATAGAGGTCACTAATATGATTCTATATAGTATCTTATGCAGGAAACTGTTTAATTTCCTATAGGTGACTCCTATACTGACCTATATAGGTGACCCTATATAGAATAATATATAGGTCACTTACATAGAATCCTATTAGTGACCTATATAGGTCTAGCTAGAAGAACTACTCTCTCTCTCTCTCTCTCTCTCTCTCATCTTCTTCAGCTCTTTAGATTTATTGTCCTGTCGTAAGAAATAGCCGAATTATTTTGCAATTATTCGAGCGCTCAAACATGTTAAAACAATTGTAAGAATTCCATACTTTTCAGGATCATTTGCCTCCAAAATCGAAAACTTTTGCTTAAAGTCAGTCAGCATTTGTTCCAATTTAATTTCTCTTTTTGATCGTACATCCGCTTCTGGACTCTCTGCAGAAAGTATGGAATTGTCAGAACTGCTCGCAGAATCATTTCCGCTCAATCTCACATCGTTTTCGTTATTTAAGTTTTCATGATGTTGCAAAAGTTGGTCAGCGTTAGCTGATAATATAGTATCACACTCCGATCTATGAGAATTTTGAATAGATTTTTTAGGCATACTGATCATAAAATAAATACGAAAAAATTAATATAAAATAATCAATGTGTGATGAGTAAACTCCCTGATGAATAATAAATTATTCAACTCTTCTTCTTAATCACCATGGAAACCTAAATCTGAATCTTATCCATCCTGTAAAGAACGAGATTATTTCAAAATCTTTTTTTCATTGAACCTTGAGTAATTAGGTTTAGTTCAGTGAGAAAAATGTTTCTTTCTATGGACGTAAACGCATAAGAATGACAGAAATACGCAAAAATATATGATAAAGAGTGAAGTTTTGCTCTTACATTTAAATTAGATGTAAACTGAATAGAATTTATTGTTCTTGTTTTATAGCAGTATTTTGTATTAATAGTTATATTTATTTTATAGTGTATTTTTAAACGTAGTTTTTTGCAAAAACAAATTTTTACAAAAACAGTCCGCCTCCTCTTCATTTTCACTTAACTCTACCACAAACACTAGCATACTATATATACCTAGATATTGAATATAAAGATATATACATCATACTCATACATGGAAACACGTAGATCTAATTTACGTTCCTCTTAATCTAACCGTCATTTACGTTCAGTTACTTGATAGATAGCCGATCTTTAACTTTCAATTGTTAACAGTAAATTCCCAATAATCGTACTCAGAAAAACTGCCGCCTACACCAGGAAATATTTCAAAATTGTTGACTCTGTTAATTTTTCGAATATCTGCCATATTGGGTCGGCCATCTCCAATCTCGAAACTCTAATTTATACATGGAAACACTTCATAACACTTCATTTTGAATTTGGAAATTCTGACATCAGAATTGAATGCAGCGACCTAGAAAACCGCAGTACAACTATTTCTAAGACAGCTTATAAATATTTAGTAATTTCATCAGGAATATCATGAAATTACCGGCCTGATTTTGTACGTAATAGCTATCCCGCGTGGAAAAGGTTCAATGGGTGAACCAAGGCTCAACAATGGCATAAGCGTGGGTTAAACGTGGGGTAAGCGTGGAGCAAGCGTGACTCAAGATTGGGTCAATGTTCACCCTACTTTGCGCAGGTTTTTAAAAAACCCGCACGAAAGAAGTTCGCATGGCCTAAGCACAGCAAGACACTTGGACATATCTGGCTAAATCTTGCTCTTGTCTATCCACCATGCTTAGGATACGCTGAACACAAATGAATATTCTTAAGAACATGTTAGTGATCGGCTTTACACCGACGAGCGGAAGGTTAGCTACAAACTTTCGTCCTGAAAAGATCGTGAACGAGGGGTTGCCAACTTTAATTTTGATGATCTACGTTATCGACATTTTCGATCAGCTGAGGTATTTTAATTCTGTGAGTTGGCAACACTACTTTCCATCTCCTCGAGAAGCGAAAGTTTCGCTCTCCCAAAAAGTTTTACGTGGGTGTAGCTAACCTTCTGCTCGTCGGTGTAAAGCCGCCCAGTGTCAGACAAAATATGGCTGCGGTCAGAATGGAAATCTTAGGTTTGCGAATGGTCTGCACGTATCTAAATGGTAAGTACACTACACGAATGCACCGGGTTTTGCACCAGGTAGCTTAGCACGTATTCTACAAGAACGTTCTAATAATTTAAATTGTGGTGAATGCCAAAACAACTGCCAATGGTGAGTCGACGATCCGGTTGAACCGGATCGAGCACCAGGTACCTTATTACGTATTCTACAAGAAATAAAAAAAATGTGAATAACGAAAATAATTCCAAATGGTCAGTCGACGAGCCGGGTGCACCGGGACGCATACCATGTAGCTAAGCAAGTACTCTACAAGAACTTTTTCCAAATTTAAATTATTCCAACAGCCAAAATAACTAAAAAATGTGAGTCGAAGATCCGGGTGCAACGGATTGAGCACCAGGTAGTTTAAAACGTATTCTACGAGAATTTCTTAAAAATTAGAATTTTGTAAATAACGACAAAAATTCCAAATGGTGAGTCGACGATCTGGGTGCACCGTGTCGCGCACTAGGTAGTTCTTATCCTTTATTTATAAGGTGCCCCCCTAAGAGTTTACATGACCTCCATTTCTTACAACCGCTTACATATATTTTTTAAAACCTTATCCTTACTATACACAATTATTTACAAATATTCACATACAGTCTTATATCTGGTTCCTTATTTCTATTTCCTGTAATAGCGAAATTTAGGACTTATTAGCAAACCTCAATCATCCCTATTTTTCTATTAATTGTCTTCCCCTCTATCTTTTTTCCAATTCTTCGTAGTTCACTTCAGTCCCGTCTTCTATTTCCTATCATTAAAGAATTCCCTTCTTTCTTCTTCCCATCTCCTTAATTCGATCGCCCTTCCTATCCTCTCTTCTACTCTAATACTTAACTTATCCCATTGCGCTTCTTTTCTCACCACATACCCTGGCGTCCTCCAGTCTGCCCCTAGTGTCCACCTTATATACCTTTCTTGTAAACTCTCAATATCTTTCCTTTCTTTCCACCCCCATATCTCTTTTCCACAACCTTATACCGGCCATAACAACGTATCGAATAACCACATTATCCTTCTCCAATTTTTTTAACCTTTTTCCTATTCCCCATATCTGTTTCATTACCCCTGCTGATTTCTTTATTCTTTCTCTTATATGAACTCTATAATCTCCATTCGTTTACAAGATATATCCCAAATATTTAAACACTTGTACTTCTTTTAACTTTATTCCCTCCCGTCTGCCCGTCCATTCTTTCATTCATGCCCTCCTTTTCTAAACCTCATTATCTTCGTTTTTTCTGCATTTAAATTCAACCTCCCACATTTCCTTGCTCACGCCTTCTCCTCGAAACCTCAAAGCCTCGTTCTCAATATCGTCCCTCCTGTTTCCTTGTTTCTTTTAAGCCTCGCTATCGCTCTATTCATTTCCTCCTTACTTATCCCGCTATCATTATCATCTTCCCCTTCTATTGCCTTCCTCATTTTACCTAATACCTTATTTTCCACTGCTCCCAATAGTCGCTTAAAGTACAGGATCCACTCATTTATCTCCATATTGATTACCTCCCATTTCCATACTTCCCCGATCGCTTTTTCCACCTCTTCCATATACCTACTTTCTCTAACTGCCTTTTATCACTTAACAATCTTTCATTTTCTCTCTTTCTCCTATTATATTCCTGTTTCCCCGTCTCCACTATCCCGTCTTCACTCCCTCCTCCTCTTTTCCTTGCCTTACCTCTTCTTTTATCCTCTCTGTTAGTTCTTTTTTTTCCAGGCGCATGTCGACGTCTTCCCCTTCCAATCCAACCTATTTCATTACATACTTCCACTTTATCTATTCTCTTCCTTATTCTTTCTTCTGCTAGAATGTAATCTATCACAGTCTCTCCTTTACCATAATCGTCACTTCCGCTTATTCATCTTCGCTTATATTTCCATTGCAGATAAACCACCCTTCGTCACTTAACAGATTCAAAACAATTTCACCCTCCCGATCTATCTCCCTGTGCTTGGAACTTCTTCGAAAAGTTTCGCTCTCTTCATCTCATATCTCCCTCCCTAACTCTCCTGTTCACGCGTTTAAGTCTCCTCCTATCAAGACCAGCTCTTCATTCCTTTCTTCCATCCATTCGCTTACTACTTTCAAACCTTCCTCTTCCCCTTTCCTTCTGTACACACCAACGATGGTCACCCCCTCTTTTTCTATCTTTATTCTTCTCACAATCACGCCTTCCCGCTTTTCTTCTCTCTCTTCCACTCTTTCATCTCACATCAGCTTCTTTTTAACCCCTGAAACCATGCCCCCATCCCTCTTCCCTTCTTTTGTTCTTTCCTCGATTCTTGCATTTTCCACACATACCCTTTTAGCAACTTTCGTTTTAAGCCCTTCCAATCCTTTTCATCTATCCACGTTTCACTCAGTATTACCACGTACCACTTTCCAATAGCCTCCCAGAATCCTGCATTCTGGTTTTTTAACCCTGACACATTTCAAAAAGCCAAACTCACTCCTCTCCTTTTGTCCTTCCTCCTCCTCTTTCCTGTGCTTAGTTTTTCTTCTCTGGTGGAAACTTCGCTTTGTCTCTCCTAGCCTCATTACCTTTATTTACCCTTCTTTCATGTATGGTTTCCTCAGCTCTCAAATCTTCTCTCTCATCGTCCTAGATTCACTTCACCCTATTCACCCACGCCCTGTATTTCTCTATCCAAACATTACCCCCGTTCCTCCTCTCTATCTATGCTTTCCGTTCGATCATCCACTTTCTCTTTCTCTCTCTCCATGTCAGGTCCCCTTCAATTCAATCACTCCTCCCCTAAGTACCCGTTTTCTTTCCATAATTTATCTCTTCTCCTCCTCGTTTCCCACTTTCACTATGAGCACCCCTGTTTCCCTTTTGTGTTTCTCCCTAACACATTTACCGCCCCCACTCGCACCCGAGCCCCAATATCGTTCATCAGCTTCTCTACTTCTTCCTTTCCCGAATCACTTTCTACTTTCATTTCTTTAATTACTATATTTCGCTTTCTTTTTTCTCTCTCTTCTCCGTCTGGTCTTACTTCTATTTCATTCAGTCGTCAACGCATTCTCTCATTTTCCTCCTGCAGTTTCTTGTCATCCCCCTAGACTACGTCTTCTACGCACACCTTTTCCTTTTTTCATCCCCCGCATTCTAGTTTTCTGACCGTCTCCTCGAGCGAACTTATTTCAGTTCTCCTTTCTTTCTCAGTCTCTATCTGTTTACTTTCTATGCTATCCAGTTTCCTAAATACCTCCACTTTCTCGGCTTCCCGCAGAGCATCCCATTTCTATCTCATTTTTTTCACTTCCTCTCTGACTTCTTCCCTATGCGCCCTCGCTCTGTCAAACCCTTTGCAGGTTTTCTCTCAGAGGCCTCTGACGAGTTTTTCGAGGCCTTCTAGCCTACTCCCTACAATGTAATGTATGTAAAATACTAATAATATTGATATTGAATAGCTCCTAATATAGAATATATTGAATTGAACATCATACTTTAATTATTATTATAGAAACTGCTTATCTTTAAAAACATAAAAATAATAAATTTAAATTTAAATAACATGGATTCGAATAATTAGGTGTAATTAAGCATAGTATTAATTGTAAATTAATTGATACTTATATTATTCTAAAAATTGGAGATGATAAATATAAAATTTTTATTATTAAAAATCAATTTTCGAATTGAAAAAATCATTAAAGCCAGAGCTTAGTTAAATAATTAATTTTAAACTGTGATGTAAAATTTAAAAAATTTAAAGAAATACTTGAAATAGTATACATTTAAAGATTTAGCGCTGGAAATTAATGAATTTTACAACTTAATATTTGAACTGCTTTGTTAACAATTAATTTTTTGTTTAAGATTTACCATTTTTGTTGAAAATTCATCTCATTGGTTGAAAAATCGTTTTTTTTATTTAAAATATTTTTTTTTACAAAAAATAATTCTCGTTTGGTTAAACTTTATTATTTTAGTCTGACATTTATTTCTTTGGTTGAAAAATGAATTATATTGTTGAAAAATAATTTTTAATCTGAAAAATCAGCTATTCCATTTTTGATAGAAAATAAATAAACATAATCTAAAATCTGCGATAATTGATTGTAATTTTAATCTTCTGATTGCAAGCGATATATCATTGGAATCGCAAAATAACATAGATTGCGAATATAATATTTTTAAATTGCTGAATGCAAAATTTGAACATTTTTATGTTTGGTGTTTTATTCCTCATTAGGACAAAGCCTCTTTTATTAAAAGCGTCCCCAAACTTAAACATTTTCTATTGTATATAATTTACTCAAAAATTCAGTTTTAAACTGAAAATATTTCTTGTTTAATGGAGTCATAACTATTCGAATTTGTAAAATTATTTATGAAATATATTTTCCAAATCATTAATTTGCAACTTTGAAGAATATTTTATGAAATCAGTGAGCTACTAATTTACTTAAGCGTAATGCAATTGTAAATTAGAGGCTCAATTTTCATAAATCCAGAGTGAGAGATTACTTTCATAATTTGTTGAAATTATTTTCGAGTTCTAATTTTTACGACTTTTTTGTTGTACTTTGAGAAAATTCTATGGAAAATAGTATGATGCAATTTTCTTAATTTGTTATGTATGATTGTAATTTATAATGTATAATTGTATAAATGTTACCAACTCCGATCTTCTCTATCGACTTTATCAAATTGTAATTATTTCTTGAAAAATGATTCAAAAATTAAGATTCTCTTAATTCAAGAAAATAACGCTAATTTTTAGCTAGGTGTTAATGTTACAACTAATTATTTTTTAATTTCTCTACTATATCATCAGATATTGTACCCTACCGACAGAAGAATATAATATATAATATAATACCCTCTTTATGGTTTGTAGGGTTGTGCCCTGTTTCATCAAGTGAGCAGCAAGCAGCGGGCATTTAAGCCACCTTTCATTTTAGTGTCCGAAGAAAAACAAATCCACACATAGGGCGCGCTTTTGACATTTAATTTTAGTTCCCATAGGTAACGCACGTAGGGCGCGTTGCGGTAAGTCAGGCGAAACCCAGTAGGCATACAATTTGGCGACGTCTTTACGGCATCTTTACGAAATCTTTACGACATCCTATGTCCATGTCGTATCGGTGTCTTTGCGATATCGTAAAGACATCGTCAGATCATACGACTTATTTACGATATCGTAAAAGACACCTTAACGACATGAACATAGGATGTCATAAAGTTGTCTTAAAGATGTCGTAACGATGTCGTAAAGAGGTCGCCAATCTTTGTGCCCACTAGGAATTGAATGAACGGCAAAAGCAATCTCCTACCTCATCTCTACTAAGCGTTACCCGACGATCGTGGAAAATAACAATAAACTAACAATAACTAATAACTAATTCAAAATTTTGTAAATCCAAACGATTTACATATATGAAATTTTATATTTTACAAAAATGAAATTGTCCTTCAATTTTTCGCACCTAAAGTTGATATGATTTGGTTAAGAAAGTTTCCATTTGGAAAAAATGTGAACTATTAAGCCTTTATATTGAAAATGAAACATTTGCATCATTTTATAATTTTTCGATCTTCGACACTATTATATTTTTAATTTTAGGCCCTTCAAATTGTAAAACAGAAAGTTTTTGTTATTTTAGTTTGACGCATACTATGTATAATTTGTAATACTTTCATGTTGAAACGGGTTGTATTTAAAATGGTTAAATTGTGGAAAGTTTCATTTATATGCTTATAAATTTGGAAACATTATGTACCTGTCAATGCTTGTAGTGCAGAACTAGATAACCAACATTTTTCGTAAACTAGGCTTTTTACATAAAAAATTATCAAATAATCTAATACATATTTTTTTAAAAGGATTTGTTTTAAATCTCGTTTTTAATATAGTAAAATAAGACTTTGGGTGATTAAAAACCAAATCGCTGACTGCAAGCAGAAAAAAGAAATGTCACAATGAAATTATGGTTAATTCATCAGATCATTACGATATCGCAAAGACACCTTAACGACATGAACATATGATGTCGTAAAGTTGTCGTAAATATGTCGTAACGATATCTTAAAGACGTCGCCAAACTTTGTTCCTACTGGGAGGGTACTAACGACCCCATGGGGACCTTCAAGGCTTAATGTAATAGTTTTCCACAGAACGTCAAAGTAACATTCGGACGGCACAATAAAGATACTAAAGTTAATAATAATAATAATAATAATAATAATAGTAATAAATCTAAATCTACCGAAGGTGTTCCGTGTTGATGTCGCGGTAGGGCTTGAGCTCTCCTCTCATGACTTTGACGGCAATGTTGGAGGTAGCATTGCTACTGACAGCGTTTCCCATGCCAAATAGGCTGATAACGAAGAGTAGAGGGACTAAGTAGAACACCAAAGCCCATCAATGAAAAATGGAGAATATATTAAAGATTTTGAAACGCTTGTCGCTTCCCAAGGATCGTCGGGACGACCCTGGAGCCACCGCTGCAGACCACAGCATTCGGGACGGTGGCGATGGTGGCGATGTTCCAACGTCTCGTGGGGGGTACCCCTCTGAATGTTCACAGAAATAATTTTGGCGGAACGCCGAGCCCTTTCCAACGTCTCGTGGTGGACGGGAAGGCACCCCTGTGAATGTCCACAGAAAAAAATTTTTTCGAGCCCCGACCCTTTCCGATGTCTCGTGGAGGGTTGAGAGGGGAGGGAGAAGTCACCCCTGTGACTGCTCACAGAAATAATTTTATTAAAACCCCTATCCCTTTCCAACGTCTCGGGGGGGGGGGGG
>NC_046665.1:10139687-10180383 GCF_010883055.1 Belonocnema kinseyi | reverse complement strand
CTAACTGTTCACAGAAATTTTTTTTTGAACCCCGACCCCTTTCTAACGTCTCGTAAGGGGCTTGAAGGCACCCCTCTGAATGTTTACAGAAATGATTTTGATTAAACTCCGACCCCTTTCCAACCTCTCGTGGGAGGCGGGAAGGGACCCCTCTGACTGTTCACACAAGTAATTTTTGTCGACCCCCGACCCCTTTTCAACGTCTCGTGGGGGGCGGGAAGGCACCCCTCCTGACTGTTCACAGAAATAATTTTGGTTGAACCCCGACCCTTTCCAACGTCTCGTAAGGGACGGGAAGGCATCCCTCTGAATGTTTACAGAAATAATTTTAGTTGAACCCCGATCCCTTTCCAACCTCTCCTGGGAGGCGGGAAGAGACCCCTCTGACTGTTCACACAAATAATTTTGGTCGAACCCCGATTTCTTTCCAACGTCTCGTGGGGGGGGGGGCGGTAAGGCATCCCTATGAATGTTTACAGAAATAATTTGATTTGAACCCCTACCCCTTTCAAAAGTTTGTGGGGGCCTGTGACGGCTCACAGAAATAATTTTGGTAAATGCCCTATCCCTTTCCAACGCCTCGCGGGGGACGGGAAGGTACCCCTGTGACTGTTCACAGAAATAACATTTTTCAAAGATTTTTAGTCTGGGAAACAAACTAGCAAATGGTCGGTATTGAGGATCAAACAGTAGCATTACCCTGCTGACAAATCCGGCTTCGGATCCGACGTCGTATCCTATTAAGATCCGACGTCGGATTCTAATAAGATGATAAGATGACGGATCCTAGCAGTATGCTAATAAGAATTTTTTTTAATGTTTGAAATAAATAAAACAATATAAAAAATCTGCTCGCTTTGCCGGCACATTCACGTAGCACACTACGCGCGCGGCTCGCAAGTTTGAGCGTGCGAGGGTTGAATCTTACGCTTCCCGCTCGGATATTCCTTCTTTCCATTTGGAATGCTTGAATAAAACTTTATTAAAAAGATCTCTTTTAGGCTCGCCGTATTTATATGAGTCTTCATATTATGAATTGTCTACTTAATTAAGCATAGTCAAAGAAGTTTCTCAAAGCTCTGTAGGCTTCGAGGTACACATTCTCATCGTGACACTCACGCCGCGCTCGTTTTTCGACAAACATTTGTAAACAGGTTTTGCTGAATCTTTTTTTTTCTCATAACTATCGTCTGTTTTCCACACATTTTTATTTTCAATGCTATTTTTTACGAATAAAACAAAAAGTACGCGTCCAATCAAGAAGTGATCCAAAGCCAAATTGTAGATCTTTTTTGGGGTAACAATTGTTGTTGATTCATCTTTTCTCGTATCCTACATAGTTTGACCACAAAATGGAACTTTTGATTTTTTATTAAATTTTGTGCAATCAAAATTGGAATTTTTGATTTTTCAAAAAAATCCAAAAATTTGTTATGATAATCTTGTAGGGCTTTCAAAAAGAAATGTTTTTCTTCTCATGACTTTTTTCATATCGTGTGTTTTTTGGCTTAAAATTTGGATTTTCGGTTCATTAAAAAAATTATGAAAATGCTGTAACTCAGAGATTTTTCATTTTATCGAAAAAAGTCAGGAGAATAAATTTTTTACCCTTTTCAATATAATAAATATCCGCACATAGATTGGTTAACAAACTCTTCCTTCTTTCTGTAGGGACCTAAAAAAAGTGTGTCATCTTAAAAACTTGATTTTCGAATTCACGGGGTTTCGAAAGGTGGAGATCCTTTGAGAAACTGTGGTGTCAAATTTCGGACAATTCGAATAATTTCTCAATCATAAATGATGAGAATGTAATAAAGAGCGATAATAAATATGTATAACAAAATATATTTTCAATTTTTTATAAATGCTGCTGCTGAGTTTTTTAAACAATGGCTTACGATTAGAGTCAAATTTTATTATTTACTTCTATAAACATTTTAATTTGTAATGCACTCGTACACTGATTAACAATAGTCATTATTTTGCATATGTATTGAAAATTTGCTTGAACACAAAATTGCTCGGCATTTTTGTTTTCCTTTTGCTGGAGAAAAAAGCTCAAATTCACATTTAATCCTAATTACGTCTTAAAGGACAGTTAGGGTCACTGTGTCACCACAGGTGTTTTGTTTCTTTCCGGACGTATATGTTTTTTTTCTCAAGTATTTCTTTTAAAAGTTTAAATTAACACCGAGGCTTTGTAAATATTTTATTCCTATTTTATATTGTTTCAACATCACTAATGATTTTTTATTCAGTCAAAATAATCGGTTACTTGTAAAAGTATCCTTTAAATGTTAATGTTAAAGTTTTCATGTTACTCCTTGAAAGATTCTTCACAACTTTCTTTGGTTGATTTTTACTAAAGTGAACATATTTTAGGACAAATTTTATTTGTAAAAATGATGAAAAGTCTAAGTTCTACATAAAGTTTAAAAAAGAAAATTCAGCTAAATAGTTATAAAGAATTTTTCAAGAAATAAAGTCTGCTATTGATCATTATAATTCAATGAGAATTGAAGCATTCGCCTATTACAGAAGCGATAACCAAAAATCCAAAACAATGTAAATCGAAATGAACTTTAAATAAAGGTTAGATTCATTTTTTCAGATTGTTTGAACAGTAGAATACGTACACAAGAATATGCTCGTTTACAACCTTTTATTTATTTTTTTATATTTATTTTTACGGCGCATAATTTTTCTAGCACATATTTGTATAATTTTTTTACTAGAGCGAAGTGCCCTACTACAAATACCTATATAGGTACCTGTAAAGGTCACTAATACAATTCTATATAAGGATCCTACCTATATAGGATTCTATAGAGGGTTACCAATATAGATCAGTATTCGTACCACCTATAGGAAATGAAACAGATTCCTGCATAGGATCCTTTATAAAATCCTAAATGATTCTATGTTAACGGTATGGGTTCCTTCTTCCTACGTTAGAATCCATATAAGAACCTATACAGGTTCCTACTGCTAGGCAATTGTATAGTCAAAAAAAGTACTGCGCAGCTGTATCTGCTATAGGAAACTACTGCGCAATATTTCTAGTTCATCATCTGTCCTATATAGGTCACTAATAGGTTTCTTATATAGAATCCTATTAGAGATCTGTATAGGTATTTGCAATAGAGTGGAATCATTTATTTGAGCGAGATTATATTATCTCAATTTAAAACGATACATACAGAATTAAATATTTGTTTTTATGACACATGCATGACGTAACCCCTTTTCGACGCTCATACAGCGGGGTTGGAACTCTAATTTTTACTCCCTAGGGAGTGAGAAGTGACGTCTACATCTATTAGCTCACATTTTACGATAATCTGCCCATTCACCGTAAAAACTATAAGAAAATTTTGGTTGCAAATATGTAATACAATTTTCAATAATTTATAGAAAGTTACCATACATAATTGATCAAATACCGTAAATTACCAAAAATTTCCAGAAATTTATGGAAATTTTTTATTTTAATTTTGGGATATTTATCCTAAGTTACCATAAATTACCCACAATGCTACCATAAATTAACAAAAAATTTCATGAATTTCTAGAAATTTATAAAAATGTTCAAACTTGAATTTTTGACAATTTATGATAAGTTACCATATTAACCTCTAAAATTATCATAATTGACTGAAAACTTCCGCAAATTTATAGACATTTTTCAACTGATTTTCGTTAATTTAACTTAAGCTATCATAAATTACCTGTAATAATAACATATATTACAAAAAAAGTTTCATAAATTTTCGAAAACTGAAGAAAATATTTTAAAATAAATTTTGGGTAATTTATGGTAAAAAAATTACCAAAAAATTTCATAAAGATCTGCAAATTTATAAAAATGTTTAAAATTGAATTTTAGGTAATTTATGGTAACCCTACCGATAGAAATCTCTGAATTTTCTCTAGCGAAATAGCCTGGCCTATTTGAGAATATAAGCAGAGTCGATTTAAAACAATTTAGTCTGAGAGATAGTCACCCAGTGCGCACACAAATTGGCGACGTCCTTACGACATCGTTAGGGTATCTGTACGAAATCTTTACGACATCCTATGTCCATGTCGTTTCGGTGTCTCTGCGATATCGTAAAGACATTGTCAGATAATACGACTTATTTACGACATCGTAAATACACCTTAACGACATGGACATAGGATGCCGTAAAGTTGTCGTAAAGATGTTGTAACGATGTCGTAAAGACGTCGACAAACTTTGTGCCCACTGGGCTGAGAGATTTGGGTCCTTTTCAAGGTCCTTTTAAGAGTGGTGCGACGGTAATATACTGTTCCTTTTGCATTCGTCATGTACCAGGCATTTTCTAGTGGAATTAAAAAATGTGGTCTTTTTTGGCGTATCTCATTCCATTTACGAGAAAAGTCGTATTAATTCTAATTTTAAGCATTTAAAAAAAAGTTAGGTATCTGAAATCATCGAAACCCGTGGATTCCGAATTATTATGTTTTAGGCTGTGAACTATGAAATTAAAAGAAAAATCTACTTCTAGATTTCAATCCGAAAGCTTAACAAAGGACCCTTGAGTGTCGGCTACTCTATTGATATAGCCCCTCTACTTGTTATTTATGATCGAATTCATATTTCAATTTCAGCCTCTCTGCTTTTTATTTATGATCGTATTTTTATTTCAATTTCGGAAAGGACATTTTAAAGCCTTTAAAACATTTAAAAGAACTACCTGGACCTTTGAATATATCTACTTGAGTGCCTGCGGAGAATTTCTCTGAGCTTCTCTGACCCTAGTGAATCTTTAGAATATACTCAGAGATTTCTTTCAGTAGGGAAGTTACCATTTTTACCTCTAAAATTACTATAAATAGCCATACTACATTTCCGGAAATCTAGATATTTTTAAATTGAATTGTTGGTAATTTATGGTAAGTCATCATAAATTACCCTCAAAATTACCGTAAATAATGCTTGCTTCATTCGAAATCTAGTATAAGCTGAAATCATGACACTCGTCGAAAAAGTCCCTCTTCTTCTCCGAGGTGCATAATACTCAACATCATATCCAGCCCTCGTTAAAAGGTGAATTAAGTTGAAAATCTGAACATTTGTTTTGAAAGATATAACAATTATCGTTGTAGTGTTAGTTTTTCTAATCTTAATTAATGCAGTATCTTGCAATCTTTTCTCTTCTCTACTCAACTCTTAATATCTACACGTAACATGCATTTATGTTTTCAATAAGAATATAAATTGGGCATGTCACACACATAATCATTTTTGTTGACTGTTATGTGAACACATATTTTGGACATTGTTTTTCTTAGCACCGCAGATTCTTCGTCAATTACTTGTTCTATTTTTTTTCAACATTTTGTACTCATCCCTAAAAGCATTTACTAATTGCAGTTTCTGAACAATACTGTACTCCATTTGAGTATTTCTGTCGACAATGAAATAATCTAATTTCGCGTATGAATTGTCGCTTAACATAGCATAAGTAGCAGTATTATCTAAGCGCTTATTAGTTTTTTCTGAAGACGAAAAGAAACAACCACCTTCGACCATTTTTGCATATGAAACTGCACTTTCGGGCGTGAAATTTAAATTTTCTATCCATAACCTATTTATCATTGAAGGTGAACCAAAGTATCGGATTCCAAGAAGTTAAAGACATTTTTTAACCATCTTAGTACCAACAGTACTACCGAATTATCTCATATTGAAGGAAAGAGTTACACTTTTTTTTAACATTATCATACTGTACTGCAGACTTACTCGAAGACATATTTGATGGTGAATGTCCTTAGCAGAATGAATCCCTCTCAATAATTGCCCGTTTCCTGATTCGTAAGCAAATTCGTTATGGGCCTAAAATGGTCCCCAATCGTAGACACTTTTCGACAAGTGCAATAGTAAATAGACGTTAAACGTCATAGCTGCTTTTGAATCAAGTTTTTCGGTGGCAGCTACAAATTTGTGTAGTAATTGATCAGCCCGATGTAATTCACGACTTTCAATCTGTTCTTGTGACAAAATATATACAGCCTCTACAAAAAGAGCCCCATGCATCAAAAAATCGTGTGGCAGTATATAGAGAAGAATCGGTATACTGTAATATAATGTCCAGTTTTCCCACTCTCTAGCTTTCCAAAATTCTTTTTCTGAGAAAGGCCGAGTTAATCTTGATGGCTCATCAAGCCAACTTGATGGGGACATTTTATATTGGCCAAAAGCGTATAAATTTCCGGTATTAACCCCAGAGACATTAACCCTACTTTTTCTTTGATTCCAAACAATGATTTGGCGATCTGTTTGGCTACCCCGGCACTGACGTGCATACTTTCTGGTACGTAACCGCAAATTAAATCAAATTTGTCTAAATCGATTAAATGTGATCGCGATTTTACGCCTAAGACTGGATTTTGTGGGGTTGCTTTTTCAGTATGTTGAATGGTATCGGCCAAATTGCGGGTTTATGGAATGGTATTTAGTAGGGGATATTTAACACATTCACCCGAACGTGGTTTAGATGAGTTTCGAACATATTCTCCAGGGTGAAGACACTGACTGCAACCATCGTGGCCGTTGTATTGTACAAATCCTTGCACTGGGGCTCGTGCCACTGAGTCGACACAGCAAACTAACGCAAAAATTTCTATGAAACGTTCGACTCCATTAACATCGCACTTGATTTCCTCTCTTGAAAGTCTATTCATATTTTTTACAAATGGAGCGAGAAAAATATTCGTATCCGGTTTATCTTGACCAAACCCAAGCCCTGCTGAAACTAACTCTTTAGTTCTCACGTTATACGGCAATTCATTCACCATCAAATAAATCGGCCAAATTGAACAAGTTGAACTTTCAAACAAAGGCGCCCCATCAGTATTGAAGGTTATCGTTGCGTATTGACGTTTGTCTACTACGCTTAGGGATTTTACGAAATTATGATACAATTTTCCATCGTAAATATCACTGATGAACCCTTTCTGATGAAGCCCATTTCTTTGGATAAAATAGTTTCTCAATTAATATTATTTGTATTTGGTAATATAGGAGTTTCGAAAATGCAATTAATAAGCGCAAATAGTTGTAAAGTAGCAGTGTAAGATAAAGCATTAACAAACGCATACCTAACTATCATTATTATTATTTCGCCAATCGTATTTGTGACAGAGGCTGTTACAGGTTTATTGAAGTCACTTCCGGCCATCAGGTCTTCAAGTGTTGTGTATTTTTTATCTGACGCAACATGTTCTTTATCTACGGTGTTTTCTTCTTCCAGATTAATGATACAATCATTATTGTCATTATTATCCACAAAGTAATTATCATCTTCATTGTAACTCTGAAATCTAAAATTAAGTTAACGAAACAGTCGTTGATAGCTGACAAGTATAAATGAAACAAAATATATTCTCGAAGGGGTAACAATTTTGAAGTACCTACTTTACACTTATTCCTGTTTTAAGAGATTAGTGTCATTTTTAAAGCTTTAATAAGAAATTATTCAATGTGGAACGCTGAATTTGGTACAAGCTTAAAATTGACAATTTCGAAATCATACCGTTCGATATGTTTACTTTAAAATGTATACTTTCGAAGGAACTAATCTTATTAGATTGTGTAATGCCAATTGCCAATTAATTATACGAATTAAACTTATATCTTACTTATAATTAACCCTCGCGCTCGGTCTTTATATTTTCGCACATTCTTGCGCAAACCTTTCAAAATTAAGACTCTAAACATCCACCACTGTAATTATGTGATTGTGAATTCTCTTTCGTTAAAAGAGCTGAGCTCGAGAGTTTGAGCGCACCTACGGCACGCGACTGATTGCAATCGCACTTCGCGCTTCGCGCTTGGTCTTTGCATTTCTTCCGCATTCGGGCACAGAACTTTTTAAATCAAAGGTGAACGGACCGACAACTGTAATTTTGTGGTTTTGAACTCTTTTTTGTTAAAGCTCTTTTGGCTTTAACGAACACATTCTTATCACGTATCTCGTGCTTCGCACTCGATTTTGTCCAAGATGTCAACTTTTCTACATTATACACAACACTTCTATATCAATTACAATACATTTTTTATGTAACTCTGCTTGAGATTACTTATTAAAAAATTGCAAAATAAAAAGTAAATTGTATTTATCATGATTATTTTTGTATTTGTTTCTTATTTTTCTTCAAATTTTATTCTGAGCTGCTCTGAAACATGTATCATTTCAATAAATTTATAACGTTACAATCCATTACATGCATAAAAATTGAATCATACTAATTCTTATTCCTTGTTTTTATATTTTTTTATTTTTTATGTTGTTTTTTACGATTAAATAAAAACTACTGCGCATCTGCATAGGGTCTAATACAGGAACCTATATAGGGTCCTATATAGGAGCCTATGTCCTCTTTCGTCTTTGCTGTGCTTTTTCCAAAAAGTTAATTTTTTAATTTTTAATCTTATGTTTTACGATTAAAAGTAAATCTACTCGTCCTATCGAAAATGATTAATAATAAATTTATAGTTCTTTTTACGAGAACAACTTTTTTCTGGTAATTTAAGTTCATATCTTGTGTCGTTTTTTTAAACAAATTTAATATTTTGATTTTGAATGTTATTTTTTACGACTAAAGCAAAAAATACGTGTCCTATCAAAAATTATAGCTCTTTTTTGGGATGAACAAGTTTTGTCTTATTTTCTTTCGTAGCTTATATCAAAAATTGATTCATTATAAATTTGTAGTTCTTTTCAGGGCGGGCAATTTGAGCTTTTTCATTTTTTTCGTATCTTGCATAGTTTAAACAAAAAATGAAATTTTTGGATTTTCCATTATTTTTGGTACGATCAAATTTGGAATGTTCAACTTTTCGATCAAATTGAAAAAGTTGTTATCATAGTCCTGTAGGGCTTTCAAAAATCAAAGTTTTTCTTTTCTTGACTTTTTTCATATCTTGCGTTGTTTGGCTTAAAATTTTCATTTTAGTTTGTTTTTTGGGTTTTGAAAATTCTCTAACTCTGATCATTTTCTTTTTATAGAAAAAAGTCATAGGGATGAATTGCTTGAGTTTCTGAGTACTATGAATAACCGTACATAGAACTTTTTAATCTTGAAGAAATGTGGTTTCAAACATTTTTTGTACGATTAAATTTTGAATTTTAAACTTTTTGACCAAATTGAAAAAGTTGTTATCATAATCTTGTATTGCTTTCAAAAAGCAATGTTTTCCTTCTTCAGACTTTCTTTCGTAACATGCGTTGTTTGGCTTAAATTGTTCATTTTAGTTGTTTTTTTTTGGATTTTGAAAATGCTATGACTCTAGTAATTTTTGATTTTTCGAAAAGTCATTAGGATAAATTGTTAATATTTTTAAATACTATGAATAACCGTACAGAGAATTTTTGAATTTTTAAAAAGTGGTCCCAAAAATATTCAAAATTGCTCACTTTTTGAATTTTCATCCAAAATGGCTGGCTAACGAACTTGACCTTTAGTTTAGGACACTAAACGAGTGTACCAAAGGGCAATCTAATAGATTAATTTTTTTAAGTTATCGTGTTCACAGACAGACAGACAGATATGCATTAAGACATACAAACAGACACATTCGTAAAAACCTGTTTTTCGGATTCAGGGGGTCTCAAAACGTGGATATTTGACGAAAACTGAGGGCGGTCAAATTTGACACAAATCTAATACCTTCTCTGATGAGAATGTAAAAATATGGAAAAGTTTTAATATATTTTCTGCTGAAATGAGGTTTCTATTACATTTATTAGAAATATATATTCATTTGATTTTTATGAGGACTTCTCTAAAGATGAGTTGTCTTCGAATTTTTTTTAACTTTTTAAGGCTCAGGTTTCAACCTATTCAAATTAAAAGAATGTAACTTTTAGATAATCAACAATAAAAGAACTAAAAAAATCACCGAAAAACTTTCATTGTATCATATATGATACGTGTGGCCATCTGATTTTCCTATTTCTGATTCTCGACTAAGAAAAAAAGAAGATGGGGTAGAAAAAAGTATATTTTACGATAAAAGAAAAAATTCCCGATCTTTCCCGTTTTCCTACTACACTAGGCACCCTCACAATGGTTTTAAAATCTTCTAATATTTGAACGCATCGACTTCAAATCAGGCAGAATCAAGTCGCCATTCAACCTCAAATCGCCGAATTTCTCGATGAAAAATATATTTCTTTTAAACCAATTTGGCAAAACGTATTTCTCCCACTTAAAAAAACATAATGTACTCAGAAATAGTTCAATTTTCACTTGTTTAACAAAGATACAACATTTTTTGTTCGAGCATAAGTACTATTGAAAAGAAATAAGTTATTTAAATTTTCTTTTTATATGCTGGTAAGGTATACTATACTTTTTCCAGAGGGACCGCGAAAGTTCATTTTCAAAATTCCTTGACTTTTCCCTGACCAATTTTTCACTTTCTAATCTTGTAACGTTTTAAATATAAAATCTTATATTAAAATGAACAACACAATATAAAATTAAAATTGATTATTCTCTGAAGTTATTTAAGCGTCTCTGCTAGAAATTCTGAACCTTGCCTGTTATTTTCTTTTAAACAATGTTGGTTTGAACTTTTAACCGATTTTTCGGGGAAAAGGCAGTGAACATCGGTAGAGTTTAAGAAGAAAATTTTAATATCTGAATTAGGTCACAAATTCTCGAAGGTTAAAGAAGAAATTTGTGTTTTCTGGTCTGAGATAATTGAATGCATCCAAAGAAATTTTTAAGATATTATTGATGTATTGTAGTGAAAGTTTTTTCTTTGATTTGACAACCTTGAAAATAATAGGTATTACAGGTTTTCAAATCACTAAAAATTAAAAATATTTTAACTGATTCCGATTGGCGACTTTTCAAACCGTTAAAAGCGGCTTTTATTAAAAAATTTGCAAATTCCCGCCCACTTCCCGATTTTTCATGGACATAAAAAATGCCCCGTCATCTATTGGTCGAAGGGCCATCCTGTGTTAAAAAGTAATCTTTGATGGTTGAAAGTTAATTCCTTTTATTTGAAAAGATCGCTATTGTATTTTTTGGCCAGAATTCATCTCTTTTTGTTAAAAAAATCTACTATTTAGTTAAAAATGTAATTATTCTGTTGAAATTGAACTGTTTTGTCAAAAGCCATATTTTTTTATCGAAAATTCTATACAAATTTCTGGTGCTAAAAATCCAACCTAATTCCCGCTTTCCTCCTTCAGTGGCCATCCTCAGTGTTCTTGACAGAAGATTTTTCAAAGGTTATTCTTTGCAATATTTTCAGAATATAATTTAAAGAACAATTTGACAATTATTTCGTCTAATTGAATTAACCATTATTTTTCAAATTATAAATTCGTTTAAACAATTAGTCAGACTTTTCTTCACAATGAAGATAGAAATAATACTTTTTAAAACAATACCTCGCTATATAAAGGATCAGAGCTTTCAGTACCAATATCCTCTGCTAATTCTCCCAACACCTGATGAACATTGCGAAGTACATTTTCAGAAATGTTTGTGTCGTGACTCAATACCTATAAAAAATCATATTTCTTTGAGTACTTATGTACATGGGTATTGGGTATTGCCCATATATAACTCCCTTAAACTCTTAATGCCATGTTATACTTACGTAGTAGGATTCCTACTATACCGACATATTTTCGCAACAATTTATGTTCACATGAATTTGTTCAATTACCACAATTTTTTAAAATAATGTTTTAAATTTTCTCTTGTAATTCAAGAAATTTAGAAGTATATAAACGTTCCTTAATATCCTCTGTTTAATTACCCGAATAGAAATCTCGATATATGAACTCGTATAAACGTAAGTTGTTGCGAGAAAAAATGTCAGCAAGGTAGGAATCGTATGACGTAAATATCACATGGCCTTAAGAAATTATGAATATGGTGTTATTCAAGTATTACATAACACTTTCTTACGAAACCAATTTTTTAAGTAATTAGCAATTAATTTTCTAGTCAATTTCAAATGGATATTGAATATGAAAGCTGTTCTTACTGATTCCACGTTTACAGAAACGTTTTTTGCTTCCACCTCATCCATTTTCTCCTCTTTCTCAATGTGTCTTGTTTCTAAAAACAATTCATGAGTAGAGAATGTGATGTCACATGTCCATGCTAAAAAAGAATAGAATATTAATATTGTGTGTGTGTGTGTGTTTGCAAAATTCCGCATTGGTCTCTTGGCTGAAAAATGACATTGAAGTTTAGCAATCAATGTTTTTGATCGAAAAATCATTTTTTGGTTCAAAATTTAACTAATTTTTTGAAAATTCGATTTTCTTTTCTCGAAAATGGATCTTTTTAGTTGAAAAACCAAGTATATGTTTGAAAATTGATCTTTTTTTGAAAATTATTCTTCTTGTTTGTAAATTAATCTTTTTGGTAAAAAATTCATTTCTTTGTTGAAAAATTCTAATACTTTTAAAAAAATGTTATTATGTTGGCAAAACGATGTTTTTTCGTTGAAAATTGGATTTTTTGGTAGAAAATTCAGTTTGTTGTTTGAACATTCGAGTATTTTGTTCAGACCTTCTTTTTTTGGTTACATTTTTATTTTTATTTTTGTAATTCATTTCATTCAATAACAATTTGAACTACTGTATCGATTTTTTTTTTGATAATTCATTTTTCAAAATAAAAATTAAGTATTTGATTTGAAATCCGTTTTTTTTTTGTTGAAATTCAATTGTATTTTATTTGATATGAAAATCTTTTAAAGTAAGAATATTAACTATTCCATTTTTCGTTAAAAAATCATCTTTTTTGTTAAAGATATACTTCTTTGTGAAGAAATAATTTTGTTTGTTAAAGATTCATCACTTTAGTTGAAAATTCATCACTATAACTAAAAATTCAATTATTCTATTGAAAAATCCGTTTTTCGTTGTTGAAAATTAATTTTTTTAACAGAAAATTTAGCTATTTAATTTTTGCTTTAAAACGTTTTTCTTTTTTGATTAAAAATTCACTTGTTTTTTTTTGTTTTTTGAAAATTAAACAATTTTGTTGAAAATTTTTCTTTCTAGTAGAAACCTAATCTTCTTGTTTCAAAACTCATAATTTTGTTTTAAAATCGAACTGTTTCTTTTTTGATTAAAAATTGATAATTATCAGTTGAAAATTCTACTCTTTGGTAGAAAAAAACAAAGAATGTTCATATAAATTACGCAAGAAAAGGTATCGCGTAATTAAAATACAGTGAAAATCTGACACTGCCCATTGGGCACAAAATTTGGCGACGTCTTTACGACAACTTTACGACATCCTATGCCCATGTCTTTACAATGTCTTTACGATATCGTAAAGACATCGTCATATCATACGACATATTTACTATATTGTAAAGACGACTTAACGGCATGGACATAGAATGTCGTAAAGTTGTCGGAAACATGTCGTAACGATGTCGTAAAGCCCGCGTCAAATTTTGTGCCCACTGGGTGGGCCGGTTTTGGGGCTGAAGGATATGGGTATTTACCCAGATAGAGAGCCGTTTCGTAGAAAACGCATTTGTTTCTTCACGCCTGAGCGACCACCGCTCTCCATGTGCAGCTCCTTTCACTCCTACTTACGGTGCGGCGTTAATTCTCGGAAGGACGTATATCAGGAGGCTCTATCTCAGCGTTTCACTGTATTACAATTTTTTCTTTAAAATGAATGATTTATACGTTTAATTTTTTTACCAATGAACTATAAACTATTATTAATAATGTGTATAAAGAAGCGATTTTTCAGAATCTATGATTGTCCTCTTACCAACATGTTTTCAAAACTTAGAAGGTTTTATGATAAGCCAATACAATTTTTAAAATGAAAGAGAAATGTCTTCCGGTAATTCGAGAGTAATATTTATCTATTCTTACGTTGACCTCCTTAAATCGAAAAATCAAGTTTTTTTAGAAAACGAAGTGAACTAACAAAATAGCAGGGATTATCGTCGTTCCGGTTCAGAATCGTATTCTGAACGGATCCAGCTCTAGAACGTTCCGAGATCCGGGCCCGGAATGAAACCCAAAACAAGCACTTAGTTCCCGCTCTGGGTCGGAACGGTTTCAATGCGGAAGGTTCCGTTCCCTGAGCGAAACCGGGAATAGAACCAAAGCAAATCTGCTCCGGTTCCGAATCACACTATGTAACTAAGTTTTACACTATAATATATACTCATGCGACCAATGCAATGTTAAATGACTTTAGATTTTCTTTATGAAGTATATAATTTATTGATTTCCAGAATATGATTATGGAATCAAAATTTAAAAATTCAAAAAGTTCACTCAAATTATGGAAATTCTATTAAATTGGTCATTTTCCATGAAAGCCAGTAAAAGGTGAGGTTTTGATTTAAAAAAAAACATAAATTCGGGTTTAAAATTTCAAAATATCTCAATTTGCTTCAAGTTTTGAAAATCTTATTAAATTGGTAAATTTACAACACAGAATATGAATTTGGGGTCAAAGTTTAAAAGTTCTCAAATTTATCCAAAATTTTGAACATTTTAATAAATCACTAGATTCCAATGAAATTCATAACCAGCGGGGTTTTAGAGTCTTATTTATTTACTATTTATTCAATTAAATGTTTAAAATGTAAGTAAAATATTAGAATTTTTACATTTTGACCCCAAATTTCTATTTTTAGAGACGAAAAACCCGGTGGTCACGCATTTCATGTAAATCTACCGATTTAATCGAATTTTCCAAATTTGAGTCATATGTACTCGGAGAATCCCCTGCCCTTGACTTTCACATGGTACTACCCAATTTTTATTCAAGACTCGACAAAAACGCTTTCATGGAAACATCAAAATATACCGAATTAATAAAATTTTCAGAATTTAAGACAAATTAGTTTTTTAAATTATTTTCATTTTGACTCTAAATTCGTGCAATGGGACTTGAAAACCCTCTCGTTATTACTGTAAGAGAAATCTACAATTTTAATAATAGCTTCAACATTTTAGTAAAAAGTCGGAATTTTGGTGTTTTAACCTAAATACCGTATTTTGATACTCGTAAAACCAATTTAATTAAATTTTATCAAATTTAGACCTCTTTTTTCTATTTTACAATTTCGATCCAAAATTCGTATTCTTTAACCCGAAGAACTCCTTAGTACTGAGCTTCCTTAAAACCCACCCTATCTTACCCTATCTCTAGTAGTCTAGTGAGAGGGTATGTCAGAGGGAGGGAATAACTTACGTACTCTCGTAAGATGGTACCGTTTGAAAAGAACCTCACACTAGAAAAAAAGACATTCGTTTACGAAGGAGATTCTGGTTTCAGTTTTGTTCCAGCTAGAAACGAACCCGGAACCGGAACGAAATCGATCGACTTTTTGTCGATTCTTTTTTTGAAGTTCACCTTCAGTTCCCTTCCAAAATTAATTCCACTTAACAATGAGAATATTTTCATTGATTTTTATTAATTAATTTTAACAATGTTCATTTTTTAACTTCAGATAACTTTAATACATCCTTTACAAAAATTTCTCTTATGATGTCAGGGCGTGTTCACGTGTGGATTTTTATTTCCTAACTAGAAAAACATAAAAAATTTAAAAATCTATTAATTACAGAAGTTTTAAATATTATGTTTCAAACATTTTTGACATAATAAATAATTGTTAATGGAGGAAGTCATTTAACTTCGCGATTCTTTAATTGAAAATAACATTCTTTATTATGTAGCGCTTCAAATTAGAGGTTATACAATTAAGTCCTTTTTCTAATTAAATTGTCCCAAATCGTTCGATATATATTTTAATTTAAACTCCGCACAGTGTGAGGGCATACAGTTTTTCCATTCAAGAATACCCAGAGCCTTCAATTTTGGTCCGATATTCATTTTTTTCAAATTGAAGTTCATTAAATTCTGAGGAGCTTGATGCTCCGAACTTTTTTCTCCTCTATTTTTGTATTAATAATTTTTCCACTCAAAGTATGGACAAACTGATATTTTGTACATAACAATTTTTTATGCTCTAATAACTGATCAGGAAAAAAACCATGAAAAAAATTTTGTTGCTATAATTGCTTCATATTAATATAAGAATCACATTTAATTACAAAAATAATAAAAAAGTTTATAATAACCATTGTTATGAACTATTATTATGGCAAAATATTAAAATTTTAAATTATTTGAAATTACAATTTCCTTCAAACGCGAGAACGACTTCAGGTGTTCCTTAAAATAATAAATATAGTAGCATGACACATTCCAAAAACGTTCCCGGAACGTTATGCAGGAACCTTCGGAGAGTTCTAGTGTAACGTTCTTGGATCGTTATGCGGGAAGCTTCAGAGCGTTTCAGTGGAATGTTCCAGAAACGTTCCCTGAGCATATAAAATGTCCGCCACTTTGAGACGTTCCAGGAACATTCCACTGTAACGTCAAAGTTAATGAAACTCCACAAGTCTCCCTCTGAGTTCCTCTTTATATGAGTCCCAAAGTGTATTTCTGCGGTTTCTGACCATTGAAACCGCCGATTTTTCTAGGGATAGCTGAAACAAGATATGTTTGTGGTCCGAGATGGACTCCTCAACGGAGACTCTTCAAACCCACTACCCTGCTTCTCAGCTTATCCGAGCATAGAGTCAAATTGAGAACCTCACACCTGTTCTTTATCAGGAATGTGGGAGTATCAGATCGATTAAGAATCTCAAGCACAGTGTCTGCTAGGTATTCAATCAAATCTCTTCCTCTGTTATTGATTTTTGCGTCCCCCCACGCCGTATGGTGAGCGACCGCATCACAACCTTGCAGCAGAGGAATCTATTTCTCCTGACAGTACCGAATTAGAGTCTCCACTTCTCTGGGCATATCTCTCAGCATCGCCTGGAAAATGAGCTGAGGCAACTAATACCTCTAGTCTTTCTCCGCTTCTATCTCTAAGTCTCTCCTTTATAAGAGTAAGATCCCTGGAACAGAACTTCAGCATCAATATCACATCCATAAACTTCACGGCATGCATGCCCTTCACGTTTTTTCCCGCGGTAACTTATAAATGGTATCAAGCCCTGACAAGTCACTAATCCTTTCCCTGTATAACGAGGGTTTTTAAATTAGGGAAATCACTAGCAAAGACTCCAATCGCATAAGCACAATTCAAAATCACGATTCCACTCTTTCAACGCATGATACTGAAGCAGTGAGTGTCTTCGAAAAAGATCAAGATGATGATGATGATGACGATAAGTAGCAAAAAATATGATAAAAAACTAAATGTTTTTCTTGCTACTTTATCGGGATCAATACTGAAGCAATGAGTTCCTCAGGAACAGAAGAAGAAGATAACTAAATGCCGAGAGAAGACTTTGGGTCAAAATGATGACAACATCCAAGCAGAAAAAAGAGCAACTTTACGTTTAGAGGACGGGGGTGGTCGAAATATCGACCACCTAATGCATACTAACTAGTTGATGTTTTCGGGCAAAATGTGGTGCGTTGAATAAGGGGAAAATAGTGAGAAACACCCTGGAGACTTTTTGACCTTAATAATCTTCATTCCAAGGTCAAAAAAATTTTTTTTTAACTAATAACTCGGTTTATACACTTTTGGTAGGAAAAAATCGTCATTGTGAGGTCAAGAATGATGTCAAGATTTTTGCCACTATTTTTTTAGCACTAGGCACATAAAAACATGCATGTACCAACTTTGACGCTAAAATAGCAACAAATAAATAAATGTATGACTTGACCTTGAAATTTCGATTTTTAAGGTTACGTCTGCGTTCAGGATTTTTTTCCCTATTTTTTTCTTACTTAGCGCCTTAAAAAAACATGGGTATGCCAACTATAACGCTAAGATATAAAAAAATGACCTTGAGATGGTGACTTTCAAGGTCAAGGGTGCCTTCACGATTTCTTTCACTATTTTTTTCTTACTCAGCGCATCAAAAAATATGGGTATACCAAACTATAACGCTGAAATATCATACTTTTTTTTTTTAAAATTGGCCTTTACGTTGTGGGCGGTGGTGGTCGATATATCGACCACCTGTTAGGTCGGGGACTTAAAATGAGTTTTCTTTTGAAATTATGCATAAATTTTTGTTCAAATGAAAACACGATTTGAACGTAAATTTTCCCGCCCTCTAAAGGTTAATACAATTGCCATATTATGATAAAGGAACTTGGTTAACAAAATTAGATGAAGCAGTTTAGCAAATCAACAAAGAAAGTTAACAACAGTAAAACACCATTATCGGACCCGACAATTACAAATTTAAAAAAAATTAATATAAAATCCAAATTGCCAAACTCAAAAGTTAACACGCACCAGACCAAAAGTTAAAGCGAACATCCCTGATACACCCGTTGAATCAAATGATAAAATTGCCATGGATATTTCTGGACTACTGCCGTTGACCTAAAAAGGAAGCGAATATATTTTAACTATTTAGGATATGTTAGTAAAATATCTTCTTGTGATTACGATGAAAAACGCACATGCAGGATCGATAATAATCAATGAACTCTTTGATAACTAAATTTGTAGTCTTTCTTCGCCGAAACATTTTTTAACTGATCAAGGAAGTAACTTGGTTTGCGAACTGATTCAAACACTTCAAAATTTTTTCAAAATTAAACAGATTCAAACAACAGCTTTCCATCCACAAAGGAATGTATCATTGGAAAGAACACACTGTGCCGTAAAAGGTTTAATAATAACCGCGAAGCAAGAAAATCAAAGAGAGTCGGATGAAAATCTCAAAATTATTGCCATGGCCTACAATACCGCAGTACAAGAAGGAACTACCTTTTCGTCATTCAAACTAACCGTTGGTAGGAAAGCTTATTTACTTTCAGTGTTAGCAAATACTCCATCATTAAAGTATGAAGAACTGGTTTCATTGTGAAAAACAGGACATGAAAAATATTTACTTCCTATTGGGAGATTATCGGATTCTAGAAGGTGTATGTTAATTGAGCACAGCAACCTTTTGTTAACAATTGCTATTTCTATTTCTGAAATATCGATCAGATTAGACCAAAGAACAGGAGCATGGGTGAAGGGGGTGTTGGGTAAGATGGTGGAGAGGAGATGGAAGCTGAAAAAGGAATGGAGAAGGAAGGACTGTAAATAGGAGAGGAAGTAGGTTCCCATACTGTGTAGTAGGTACCTAAGTAGGAACCTACTTCCTCTCCTATTTACAGTCCTTCCTTCTCCATTCCTCTTCCAGCTTCCATCTCTTCTCCACCATCTTACTTAACACCCCCTTCACCCATGCTTCTGTTCTATTGTCCCCCCTTTCACGCAACAATACCTTCATGCTTATCCCACTCCTGTCCACCTCTTAACACTCCTCCAACCAGTGCTCAACGTTTGCATCCCCCTTCCCGCACAATCCACACATTCTCTTCTTTCTAGAAAGCCAGAACCTATTATGAAAATGAAATCCTTAAACGTTGACACGGAAAATATCAACGAAAGGTATATAAAATTAAGCGAAATCTGCAATACAACCTTAATGATGTGTACAAACTGTGCTGAAAATGTTGATTTAAAAGTCGTAAAGAATCGCATGAAGCGTCTACATTACAATTGTCACTTACATAATCATAAAATAAGACTTGTTGAGAGTAAAAGACGATTTTTGAATTTTATTATAAGTGCTTTTAAAATCTTGCCTGGAACCTTGATCCAAATGACCTCGATTATGTGAAGAATGATTTTGACAAATTATTCGAAAACAATCGAGTTCTTTCTTCCAGTATTAAAAATCTAACAAGAATCATGAAAACGTAACTGAATTCTGCATCACGTGACATTGTCTCATTAATCAATCGCTGCGAGCAGAATATTAGAAATTCTAAACAAATAACGAACAGTATTATTGATAACACAAGAAATAGAATCATATCGAACTATAACAATTTATACTTTAATTATAAATAAGTTAAGTGAGCATATCAATTACCAGTAGTCGTAGTGAATGGCGGAAAGAACTGTATCACATTAAAAGAAGAGAACTATCAACATCTAATCGATATTTCAAAAATAGAAATAGCAATTGTTAACAAAAGGTTGCTGTGTTCAACTAAAATACACCTTCTAGAATCCGATAATCTCCCAATTTTCCGACTAATCCGTCTTCTCAAGAAAACAGGAAATGTCTTTCTTGCTGTAATTCCTGAACACGGATTTTTAAAGATAAATAAACAAAAAACCTTGCAAGTAACAACTGATTGAGAAACTATCAACAGTTGTGAAAATCTCGACGGTCATAAAATATGTAAACACAATCAACCATCATATCTGATATCAGAAACCCAAACCTTCCACAATCAAATCATTAGATCTAGTATTCAAAGTCCTGATCATAACTTTTGTGAAATGTCTGCATTTAAAATTAACGAACTTGTATATATTCCATTGAATGGCGAAAAAGCATACTCATTAATTCCCAAGAAAGACCTAAAAATAAACATATTTTGAGACAAAAATGGTCTGTATCTGAATTTATCATAAGCAGCTTTTATAGAATTAGATAAAAACTGTATTATTCAAACTGACGAATTTTGACGAATCATCTCTGTTAGAATCAAAAATACTTTAAATGCAAAAAGCTGTCAAACCAATTGACGAAAAAGAGAAGAGCCAATCGCTACATGATATTGAAAATTCCTTAAATAAAATTAAACGAAAGTGACAGCAGATTTCATTTGAATTTATACTTTTTACAAATGCTGCTTCTGTAATTTATTAAATAAAAGTACTTTCAAAAATATGTATCAACCTATAGTGTATCAAAAATAGAATAGAGAATGTGAAACAACAACACCAGAAAATAAAATCAAGAATCTAACGGCCAAATTTTTACTAACACCATAAAATGTTTCTATTGCAATCTGAAAAGTTAAAAAAGGTTCTTCCGCCTAAAAAAGAAAAAAATCGGTCGTTCTGACTAGAAATAAAAAAGAGGAAAGAAAAATGAGAAGGCAACCAACAAAATCCCCTTCCTCCTCTTTTTTATTTCTTTCGTCTTCTAGAAATCGGTTACAAGTGTTATGTAACAATTCTCTAACAGATCTAGAACGCTGTGACAACCAAACTGTAACATTTCTATAACAATTCTAACACTTTGTCATGCTGCGTTGTAAAAAAATCTATGACACTTCTATAGCAGTTCTATAACAATTCTATAACAGTTCTAGAACTGTTATGTATCAAATATGGAACAGTGTTATGTACCCCTTACAGCAATAGGATATCCCGAGATATTCGCTTTGACCCCATTTAAGTCCCGGGTTATTCCAGAGATAACGCGTTGGAATATTCACCGAGGCAGAAATTTTGATATCCCCATGGATATATTTTGATCCAGGACACTGCGTACGCAGTCCGGACTAACAAAGATTATACGTTCGAAATATCTACATTAGGGATATTCGCAAGGGTCAGCTCGAAGGTAATGTAATGAAAGAGCTTCGCCCTGAAGGAACCGCCTTGTTGATCACGGTAGCCTCTACGCCAGGTAAGTATGCTTCTCGCCGCCTCGGCTGCTCTGTAAAACGCTAGACCCTTCGTTTCAATGGCGAGAAAATCAAATCGCTGCGCTCATGGCACAGTGATAGATCAAACTCGGAACAAATACTCTAGAACGTCTTTGATTGGTCAGTTCTAGAACATTACAAAAGACCATTTGAAACAAAGCAATTAAATGTGATTATTTTTTTGTGAGATCTACAAAACTCATTATCATTGGCAAAGGTTGATATTTACTAGAGTACCTTTCCCAGAGACCCGTTTTGAATCAATCGTTGAATTAATTCGACACATCGTGTTCGTATCTAGGTTATCAAACAATCAAATTTGTCATTAACCAACAAAGTAGCTAGAAATTAATTCTTTGAAGAATATTAATACCACGATTAATTCAAAACAGGCCTCCATGAAAAGGTATCCTTATGACATTTTTTAAAACATATAATGACATTAGATTCTTTTGGTTCTGTCGAGTATAGTGAAATAGAATGGTTACTATCGATTGGGTTTATCGATTGTACAACTGGAAGCAGCCCTGTGCATCTCTCCATATCTCAGATTTTAACTTGACCCCGCAACTGTCCTAAGTTGATTAGTTCCTAATATCTCCAGCGCAGCACTAGAAGTCCCATCACTCCCTGTTTTTACATAGAAAGCAATTGGACTGACACACTTTTTAAAGTTTTTTCGTAAACGAGGTGTTATTTCCATGCAAAAAAAATCTTGAAATTAAAACAATGTTACTCATATTACATTTCAAAATACCTCTCCAATCGTTGTCCATTAATACTGAATACAAACCAGTGGGCACAACATTTTAGAACGTAATTGGAACGTCCTAAAAACGTTTCTTGGACGTACAAGTCAAAAGACGTCATTTTAACGTTTTAAAAACTGTCCTAAGTCAGACCCAATAATGTTAAAAAACGTTTTATGTTTGAAATACGCCTTTAAAACGTTTCTGTAACATTGTATGTTTATGGAAAGTTATATGGACTGACTTAGGAAATTTTTAAGCCGTTCTAAAGACGTTCTTTAACGTTTGGGCCCACTGGAAAAATACGATTTATATGATCGTACAATAATCCTGTCAAAGTGGAATACCCAGTGGGCACAAAATTTGGGGACGTCTTTATGACATCGCTACGTCATCTATACGACATCCTATGTCTATGTCGTTTCGGTGTCTTTGCGATATAGTAAAAACATCGTCAGATCATACGACTTATTTACGATATCGTAAAGACACCTTAACGACATGGACATAGGATTTCGTAAAGTTGTCGTAAAGATGTCTTAACGATGTAAAAACGTCGCTAAATTTTGTGCCCACTGGGACGTCTTTGATTGGTCAGTTCGAGAGCAGTAACGAAACAAGTGTTCTGGAACAGTTATTATTCTTTGCTCCTAGTTCGTTATAGAACACACATGTAACAAGTTTCTAGAACTTCGATATAACGCTATTACGGCACAGTTCTAGAACAAACTTGAAAGAAATATTATAAAACGTCTGTGATCAGTTCATTCTAGAACAATTCCATAGCAACTGTTACAGACCAGTGCTGTTACATTGCTCGAGAACAATTCTGTCAATGTGTTCTAGGACACTGTTACCTTTTTGTTCTAAAACAGTTCGGTCACAAATTTTCCACAGTGTTCTAGAACACTGTTACCTTTTTGTTCTGGAATAGTTCTATCTATAAGGCCCTTCATGTTAAGTTTTAGAAACACGTGTGACATTCTAGTCAGATAAAAATCCTATCACTCTGTTCTATATTGTTCCATAACATAATTCTAAAATGGTTACGTATCCTTAAAGCAAAGCGTTACAGAATAGTATGACCTTTATGTTCTATAATTTTCATAATACACGTTTGTAACAATGTTATGTATAAATGTTCCCTTTTTGTTATGTAAAACGTATACAGAACATGTCCATTGTAGACCATGAGATAAAGATTATACTCTGCGATAGACTCAATATTATGATTCGGAAAAAGTCTCATGTACCCTGAGGACACGGAGCGACCCAAAGATTTGGAACATTCAAAAGCATCGATGATCAGGACGACAAGCTTAACAGAATATTATAAATGTGACAGTTGCAACTCCCGTATAAGGTATTTATATCTCTCTTTTTTTATTTCCATTGACTGTCATGTTTTTGTCATGTTTGCTCTCTAAAACAGAGTACCAGTCATTTTACGATGTCTGGATTAATTCCCACACAGAAGTTTCTGGGGAAAAGTAATTTTTTAAATATTTTAACATGATTTTATATTTTTGTAATTTATAATATTTGAACAAAGCAAACATTTTACGATAAATATATGTATTCTTGTATACAATCCTACTAGATTTTGCAAATTTTATGCTTTTAGAGCGCGTTCTGATGCTTTAAACGAAAATCTTGTTTTTAATTTAATAGAGGTTACGTCAGGCAACTGAGATCGGCTTTTTACCGGGTATGTTTTGGATCTAGAATTTTTCAAGATGCCAATTTTGAAAATCTTAAAACTGTTCTGCGTTGTGCTAGGCATGCAAAACTATTAATTTTCAATAGAATTTTTACTTGGGTCTATATTTTTTAGTGAAAATCCAGCTTTCTCTCTTTGAAATAATTTTTTTAATTCAAGATTTTTCAAAATGCGAATTACGAAAATCTGAAAGTTGTGCTGGGTTTTGCTAGATGAGCAAAACAATTATTTTCCTACCTACTTTGTGAATAATTTTTTAAATCCAACATTTTTGAAAATTAGAATTAAACAAATCTGAACGTTGTGCTAGGTTGTGCTTTGCCTGCAAAATGATTATAGTCCTATAGACTTTTTACTTAGATCTATATTTTTTTGGTGAAAATCTAGTTGTTTTTTCTTTAAAATAATTTTTAAATGTATTCTGATAATAATAGTAAAATCAATACTTTGTATACATCTGAGCTTGTACAGCTGCGGGTGGAAGATAGGTACAGAGGCGACAATGCCCACTAGGCTTAAGGCGCATCCTCAGGCTTGATATTTAGCCCATGTATTACAAATGACAACTTTGGTCCTACAATTATGAATTGTTTGATGTCATATTTTAACCCGATAATCTAGATGGCTAAATAAAATTCCTCAAACAGGAGTTTTCGAAGAATGGTCTGGTTGTCGTTTTTTTCTGATGAATTGAAAATATGATGCATTTTATGCGCCACCGTGAGCGTGAAATACCACCAAGGTGGTATTTTCTTCAGCAACCGGCTTCCATAGTAATAGGCATGTATTAAATCAGGATAATCAATATACTGAAAAGCCTATATTAGTCACTCCGAATACTTTGAAATTACGCACTTGGCTTGGCGTCACTCTTGGAAAGCATGTACACACTCGCAGACACATATTATACAAAATTAATATTGAAAGCAATTATGCGAATGGAAGTTTGAGCAAATAACGAAGATATATGGACTTCTGTGGGAATTATTTTTAGAATTTTAACAGATTTATCCACTTTCGAAACTTCACTTTTCTTTTATAGGAACGACGCTATGACGCTCTCTAAATACACCCGCAGACATAGCTGATTTTGTTTTGGAGAGAAGTTAGTCACGACACATTTTCATTGTCAATGCAATTGCGCCTTGATGCGCAAAATCACGAGATCTTCAATAATTTTCAATACAGTTCATTGAGCCTTAAATTAAATACATATTTACTACAATTTCTGACATGACATTGGTGTTATGCTCCGAAAATATTTAGTTCGGCATGGAAAGTTTATTTCAGCGTGAACTTAAAAACCAGTTAGTACTATTATTATTGTAGAATAAATGGTTTCTAACGAACGGGAATGAGAATGTTATTTGCATTTTTTACATACTATTGATAGTCTCAAAAACATTCGTTCGAGTATGCACTTTCATGCACATCAACCATATTGTTTTTCAATTCCCTATTTCAACAGGTTGTAAACCATGTTTTGTAACGGAATCCAAGAAACAGCTACTTTCAACAGAATTGTAATGGCAAATAATAGATTAATCATTGCTGCTAAAGGTATATATGCTCTCGCACTTTTTAGTGCTCCTGTGCGCCGCGGCCAAAATGTCAGAAAATATTAAAGAGGGAGGTTCCGAAAAAATTACGAAAATGCAGAATAAGACGCACGGTGGTGAGGACGTCGCGGATCCAAACAACGAAATAAATATCCTTAAACTCAAAATGGAGGAAGTCACAAAACAATGAGAAAATATTACTAGTCTTTTTGAGCAAGTCCTTCAAAAACCCACGGTAAATCAAAGTACGTCCTCACATGATAACGTAAAACAAACCGCAGATTTAAATACAACCGTGTACGCGACACATATTCAACGCCAAACCGCGAACCTTTTCTATTTTAGTCTCACCGATAGACACACCAATTTACCATCAGTAATCGCCCCAAACACCTATATGCGTGAGGTAAAATGCATGCCATTTTGAAAACATGAGCCAGAAGCAGCGAAGCAAGTCGCGATGTAGCTAGCATGTTTAAAAACCTACGCACCGACTAGAAATACGCTCAAATAAATACAGCTCTTTTAAACGGGTGCTCGGAAACTATGAAGCAAAAATTATACAGGCTATTTAAAGATTCTCAAATGGGACATAGGAAGCCTGCCATGTTTTTACGCGAAATGTACGATTTAGTATTAAGCTCGGTCCCACAAAAAAACTATCCTAACTGTTTGTTAAGAACGGTTACCTGCATACATCCGCGTTTTAATCGACGATGAAAATGACGAAGCAAAACTCGTTTAACGTGCGGATAAAGTCTATGAGATTATTAACAAGAACACTAGTCAAATCAGAGCGTTGTCCGATGTTCCAAAACAAGAGGAGTCCGCGTAAGTAGCGGGTATCACTGAGATTCTTGTTCAAGCGGTCAGCGCGTTTGGTGAACCCAATAAGAAGCGAAGAGGCAATAAACTAGAAAGTAAAGAGCCGCGTGACAGCTTTCGGAGTAGAGACTGAAAAACGGTGCCAGATACCGGTGTTGAGAACGCTAAAAGAAAAAACATGTATGCAGACTTGTGCTGGTACCATCACAAATTTAAGGAAACAGCATCCAGATACTATGAGCCTCGCAAAATTAAAGGTTTCACTAATTTTTCAACTAAATCTTGAGCGCGGAAAATCCGAAGAAGAATGCGGAAAACTAGAAAAACCTAGGGTATTGGAGACGGGCAGTAGGGTTAACAATTCTGTACGTCTCCATGTAAAAGACAGGACTTCCGAGCATTTGTTCCTCATAGATATGGGCGCAGAGGTGTCATCAATTCCACGACCCGCCAATTACACCATATAGGCTAGTCCTATACACATGATAAACAAAAAGAACGGTGAATGGAGAATCTTTGGTGACTACAGGAGAGTGATCGCGGTCACTGACCCGATAAGTATCCTCTCCCACACTTATATGATTTTCCAAGACTTTTGAAGGGAAAAAAATCTTTTCCACTCTTGATTTACAAAAGGCATTTTACCATATTCCGATCGCACCACAATGTATAGCCAAAATGGCAGCAATCACGCCTTTCGGCCTGTACGAATTTCTCGTTATGATTTCGGGTTCAGGAACGCAGCACAATCGTTCCAAAGATACATAGATAAAGCGCTGAACGGGTTAGCCTTCGTCTTTGTTCTTATAGATGATATTCTTATAGCATCTTCGTTAACCGAAGAGCATGACACATCGAAATGCTAAATAGGTATGACAGAACTCACCTTGTTACGGCATTTTGCCAACGAGCAAGGGTTCAAACCAACGCTTTAAAAGTTTTGCACCACAAAAGAATTCCCAAAACCTAGCAAAGTCCATGAAATGCGCAGGTTCTTGAGTACGGTAAACTTTTATCGAAGATGTTTACCACATACGACAGATACACAAGGGCCATTACGTTTTTATTTTAAACACGCAAAGAAAAAAGGCAACAAACCAATATTGTAAGGGGTCGGTGACGACAGGTATGGTGGAAAGAGGAGATCCAGTACGGCACACCGAAGACGACGACGGACATGAATTCCCAGATTCCACTTCATCCAACGAAAGGCAGGATGGGGAACATCACTATACATCAACACATGGACAATTTAAAAGACGGACGTACATGGACAGACGGCAGCGAGCCCGCGCTGTTCCATAGAAGCAACACCAGCCGATCACTAACTCAACCGACGGCCATGTTCTACTAACTACGTGTGGCTACCGATACCATTAACCAGGTGCGGGCAACATGGTGCAGAAGTTCGACTACCAGCGGTGAGTGGCAGCACTGGCCGGGCCACCGTGACAGACTCAACCAACCCTGCAACACTGCGTGGCTGAACCAGCTTGCGTCGGCTATCTACGCGACGGACGCTGGCACGGAAACGCACCTTGGCGGAGGTCACTCATTGGACCTCTTTCTAAACGACGAAGGAGCAGGGAAAGACAAGTTGGTTGGCGCGGTACCAGAAGTACTATTAAAAAGGAAAATAAAAATGGAACCACATGATGGTGTAACCCTAGCCAGATGGCTGCAAGATAGGTGGTTCGTTTTACACCGTTTTACGTGCTTTCCCTGCCTCGACACCTGACCAACACGGGTGGTGAAATCGCGTAGTATAGCGGGTGTAGTGAAAACCAGGGTTATCAAATAAAAAATGTTTGTTGCCAATTATTCCACACCATACGTTGACAGTCCATGGACGCTGGTGTTTGACTTCACGGAGCCACTGCGGATTTTCAGTACTCCAGTAGTGCATGTTGTGTCGATTAACTATCCCATGGTTCATAAAAGACGTCTCGTTACAGAATAATCATAACTAAAAAAGTTGGGATTTTGTTGTATCTGTTCACGCGCCCACTGACAAAAAGCTACCCGATTTTGGAAATCAACGCCATGAATTTCTATATGTAAAGAGACATGATACGGATGAAATTTATTACGTTTTAAAATTTTCCAAACACTGCTTTAAGAGATTCCGGAATCACGAGCAATTTCTCGTGTCCTAACGTGAGGATTATTGACCACTGCAGATAATACAGCAATTTCATTATTTTCTCCACTGACTGTTGTTGTATGGGTCTTTTTCTTAAGTTGAACATTTTCATAGATAAAAAATTTTGTAACAGTACGATAAAATAAAGTATGTGACACAATTCTATTTGGAAAACGCTAAGCGTAAAGATTGAAAGCATTATCAAGATTTCTTCCAGCTTCTCCACACAACAGAACCATTTCAATTTTTCTCGTAGGGTTAGATACTCCATTGTAAAGTAGTATTCGGAATAATCTTTGATCTAACTAAAATAAGTTTTGTCTTAAATTTATTTTTTATAATTTACTGTATTTAAGGGGAAAAAAGTAATCACTTTTGTAATGTTTCGACAGCCTCCGCTGACCTTAATCTACTATAATGCAATAATGTTATACATTTTGTAGTCTAACTATTGTAACCCATCAGCCTTGCGACGACACACATGCTTATTATGTTCCCTGGCTTGTGCATTTCTCAATAAAGAAAGAAACACCTGAAACTTCTTGGAATTATAGTGGAACGATCCCAAGAAACCAAAGTTTATTGTTAATTCCGAAAGGATTAATAATTAAAATTTGCAAACAAAATGGAATTTCAGAATTATGGGGAGAATAAATAATTCTTTCTTGACGGCATCAAATATGTCATGATCATCTGCCCTCAATTCCAATAGTGCACAGTCCCCAACATTTATGACGGCAGACGAAGTGTTAAGGTTCATGCTTACAAAAATGGACGGGATAGAAGCTAGAATGGGCGCAATAATCACACATGTGAATACTTGGGCTGGTGAGAATTATTGCACGCCGTTAGAAGTACAAAAAATAGGAAGATGGTTAAGATTCGAAAAAGACATTGTTAAGGATGTTTCCAAAAATGCTGATATCACAGGCAAAAGTGAAAACGATGAAAAGAAAGAGAAACGTACCCCGCTAAACCCAACCTCACGCGTCTCTAGGCCATCCCGGCAAATCAATAATTCAGCGCCATTCAACTCTCATACTACACCACCCACTAAACCACCCCTTGAACTACGCACACTTGAGACTATCGATTTACTACTAGCTAAAGATATGATAAAAATGTAGGACTTAATGATTTTATTAAATCTTTTAGGCGAGCCCAGCTTCAGTGTGGCAAACTGAACTCACTTATACATAATATTGTAATTTAAAAAATCACAGGCAGTACAAAAAAAATTAATTAGGCGCATGCGAATGAAAAATTATGAAGATTTATTTACAGCTTTTAAATTAAATCTCGAAGTTGCCACATCTGTGGACTCATGCCGAACAAAATTGTAGAAAATACAAGGTGCTGAGATTGTGCAGCCTTATACCTCACGCTTTAGAAGTGTATATAAGGGGGCAGCCACATAGAGTTAAATTACTTGAATAGTGCAATAGCCTTGACCAATGATATGATTGTTGGAGTTTGTGTAATAGCCTCGCTGGTAAAAAAATTTCCACTGTCCTATTAATCGTTCTACACGGGACTGAGCTCTAATGAACTTGTCTCTGCATTGCAGCCCAAACATAATATAGGAAAAGAAAGAAAAATTTCATTAAAAATAGAAGAAAAATCAGCAGTTGACAGGTATATTCTGAACTTACGCGACAAAATTTGAATTGGAATATGAATTAGAGAGAAACACAGAAATCAAGTAATGAAACCAGTTATACATATACCTATATATCCATTTATTCGTCCATCAATAACTAAATCGACACCAAGGCCTCAAGCAAATACAACACAATTTAAGGTGCGTCAAACAAGTCTCACGATAATCGGTTTCGCTTGATTCACTATACACTACCGTGCAAAAGTTTTAGGCCACCTCTTTTTTATGACTGAACAAATTCTATTAATTTCATTTATACCAGAGATAACAAAATTTCCCTTTCAAAGGTTGATTTTTTTCGGAATTCTGCGTAATAATTTTTTTTTGAATTGCAAGAACTTGAAGTTGTAACAACAAAAAAGTTGGAAAAATTACAATATCATTTTTGGTTACAAAAATACTCTTGTAAAATATATGAAACATATAATCGCGAAGTTTCTATGTAATTTCCTAAAAATATTTATTTAATTAATTTTTAGTTATTGAAAATTTAAGAAAACATTGAAATTTACACTATTTTGCAATATCTACTTAAAAACTGACAAATTGGCTTCACGCTGACCTTATTTTCTAAAGATTTGTAAAAACAATTAACCTTTTAAAGAAAAAAATGTTTTTGCTCTGGTATAATTAAAATTAAGAGAATTTATTTCAAAATTTTTAAATTTATCTGTTAAATTTTTTTAAGTTTTGTGGTTCGTTTCCCAGTGGAGTGAAAATGGAGTAGGATCCTTTTTTTCAAGAAATAATTTTAATTTTAATTTAAGAGAATTTACTCAGTCATAAAAAAATAGGTGGCCGAAAACTTTCGCACGGCAGTGTACGTGTAAAAGGATTAATTGTTGAACGTAATATTTTTAACTACATAATCCAAAGGCAAGTATGCCGGTTCAGAGATAAAACCTTTTCCGGAATATGTTCTTGTTTTTTGTTTTGTATTTAAAAATTGAATGTTTTTTGTTTCTGAAGTCCGCAAAACCGGCACCTCAGCGTACACAATAGTCAGCTTGTTGCTGGTTTCAGGCAAAAAAGAGACTCTATTTTGAATTTTGAAAAATATGAAAAAAATAAGAACAAGCCAATTTCCCGGAAAAAGGCCCATGTCCGAATCCGTTTAATTGTCTTTAGATTACGTGGTAAAAATAATACGTTCAACCATTCATTCTTTTGGACGTAAAGTGGATCAACAAAAACTGAGACTCGCTTAGAACGCCCTCAGGCGCCAGGCCGGCATATTCCATTAGACAATCGACTACAAATGAAATGTTATGAATGAGGAAAATTGGTTCATATCGAAAATCTATGTTATGCTAATCACCAATATTTTCAAACTAGCCAAAATCCCAAACGACCACCTCAAACTCAAGTGTCTTTAGAGATTCTTTAGACAGAGCCAGTGGGAACCGCCAAATATGCTTAAAGTGCTGCAAGGCATTCCATATCGAAGCCAAATAGGGGATGACCTGCTGGACCATATCAGGTATGAACAGCATGCCGATGTGCTTATCCTAAGCGAGCAATAACAGGACCAGAACCGTCCTATCTTCAACGTCTACTTACTCCAAATGAGCCGATCGCATACTTTCAGCCTAAGATGAAAGGTTTACAGGGAGTAATCCAGGATATGAAGGGCGGAATTTTGGCAGCCGGTGACTTTAATGCGAAAGCAGTATAGCGGAAATTGCCAAAGTCGGACTTTACAGCCTCAGAAGATGCGGCGTGGAACGTAATAAACTAAAACGTGCTTGACGACTTCACAGACAGTGATCACCAATATATCACTTTCAGCTGCAGATGGAGAAGAAAGTCCTGAGAGTGGAAGCTCATAGGCCAAAGAGGTGGAAATCGGTGAAGGTGGACGCGAAGATATTTGAAACGGAGACAACCCGAAAGAAAAGAACATCGGCGGAGAGGCAGGAGGAACAAAAAACCTAAAAATCGCGGAATTTTTTGAATTGAAGAAACGGCTCGGGAAAACCACCAAGCGGAGCAAACGCGCAAGCTGGATGGCTTTGAAAGAGGAGGTGGATAACGATCCCTGGGGCCTCGGCTACAGGATCGTTACCCGAAAACTGGAAGCCACTACCGTAACACTGAGAAGTGACGAAGAAACTATCAGGAAAATCGTGGATTCGCGTTTTCCAACAGCGCGCGTGGAGCAAGATGCAGATGAAGAAATCCCTATGTATATTTCACTCTTTGAGTGAATGGTATTGCATCCGAGGCTCATAAGTCACTTGAACGATAAAACCCTCAACTACTGTTGAAGGTGTACAAGAGCTGCACAAAAACCGGAAGTTTCCCCAAGAGATGGAAGTTACACAGTATGTCGGGATTTTCCGCCAAGGAAGGAACTGGGATTAGGACGCTGAGAATCAGGGCGAACACAATAGAAGAGTCCAAGTAAAATAATAGCATTTATTGCCACTTACAATAATTCGTAGTCCTGTCAGCCATAGAGTGGACTGGGAAGTTTAAACCGGGGTGTCGATCCCTAATAAGGGCCCTCGTAGGTGAACAAGAGATCCTCATCCAGGAGGCGATGCGGCACTCGGTGATGCGCCAGGAGCGCGAAACAGGTAACAGAAAAGCGAGGCACACGTGAGACAGGAAAATTGGCATATTAAATATCGGATGCGGCCAAGCAACCCTTTTTGCAAGGCCGTTCCAAGTTATATTTTATAGTAACAATTCTGTTACAACATACTAGTACTAATAAGCAAAGGCAAGGGCGATCTGGGCTCTCCGTCATCCAATAGGCCATTGTGCATGTTGAACACTACCGGAAAGCTTCTGGAAAAGCTCCTAAAAACCCGCCTGTTATCAGCGGTCCAAGCTGCTGGAGACTTTCCCAACCAACAGTACGGGTTTATTAAGGACGTAACACCATAGAAGCAGCTCAGTGTATACTGGAAGCCGGTATATCAGCTCGACAGGGGAATGACTACTCACGGCCAGTAATGCTTCTGGTCAGCCTAGACGTTAAGAACGCCTTCAACAAGGGTAGGTGGAAGGATATTATGAGCGCGCTCCGAAACACCTTCAAGGTGCTTCAGCATCTCCTTCGGTTGGTAAGAAATTACTAGAAGGATAGAGTGCGGTTGTACCACACTAGCGATGGTCAACGAACAAGGCAGATTACTGCGGGAGCCGCACAGGGATCTATTCTTCTGTCAGATCTCTGGAATATCTCCTATGATGGTATCCTCCGAATGGAAATGCCGTGAGGAATATATCTGGTAGGCTATGTAGACGACATTGCGGCGACCATTACGGTACGTAATAGGGAAGAGGCGCTAATAAAACTCAACCAAGTAATACGTTGAATGTGTGGCTGGATGGAATATCCCTAAACCTGGCAAAGAAAGAGGCCCGAGCACACATTATATATTATATACATGATATATTTCGTGATGATTGTAGAGATGCGGCTAAGATCCCCACACTACAGAGAAGTGCAGACGTTTCTCGATTTGTTTTTGAACATATTCGGCCGTGCCCTCGTAAAACAATTTTTTTTTTAAATTACCAAAAAAAGGAGTAGCTTCATTTGGACCAAACATAAATAACACAAGAAGAAATAGAGGGAAAAATGATCAAGAGACTCCAGGATATAGGCCATATCTAGACAATTTCAATCCATGAGAGGAAAAAGAGCAGATGGGAGATAATGCAGATTATTAGTAGGTTCTAGATCTTAACTCTATCCCCTTCGGAGCATGCAACAAAACTTAAAACAGCAGTAGCAGCATACTACTTAAGCGATCATTGATGCGTTTGAAGTCGCCTTCAGCAGAAGCTATGACATTTTTTTTAATTTTCCACGCTTCAAAAATACTATTTGAAATTATTCCGTGACATTCTAATAGCAAATTTCACGTAGAATCTAAATTGCAAGACGTTAAATGCCGATTTTGTTATTTTTTGAGTTTTTTTACATTATTAGGAAGGGATAATATGTGGATACTGTAAGGGCTTGCTGTAGCGTATCCTTCCTGTTCATTCGGTCCGCCAGTGCTACCATTAAATAAGCCGACTCCCCAATTTATGAAAGATTTTATGATGTGAATGAAAAACATCAATCAAATAGAGCGTAAGTAAAGAACAGTTGCTCTTTCTTCCAACGAAGCCGAATACATGAGTATTATCGATGCGGCCATAGAAGTAATCCACCTGATGAAATTGTTGAAAGAATTAGGATTCTCACAAACTTCAACGACAACCGAGGGGCTGAAAAGCTTGCTGAATATACATTCTTTTATTCAAGGTCGATACATATCGACATCTAACCCCACTTTAATCGCGAGTTCTTGGCAACACAACCTTTGAAGTTGTCTTATTTGCCTACCGAGAAAATGATCAGCGGCGTTCTCACAAAATCTTTAGTGGCCTCTAAACATATTTTATGTTCCAAAAAACTTCGTCTTGTTCCAGTTAAAGGTCCATCAGGTTGAAATTGAGACTTCCTGAATCAACTACTTCTAATGCTTGACGTTACAAGCTTCACCTAAAACAATCTTACTTATGTCAAAAAGCTTTTACCAAAATGTCACGACGCTCAATCTCGTTCCTAGTTAATATGCCTTCTGTAACAATATAAGAACTATACTTATGATCATACCTGCAGTTTTTATTAGTTCCTCCTACGAAAATTTCTTAGTTCTATCAGTTGAACATTTTCTATGGGATTTGCGTCTGGGGATAGTGAGGACCACTTCAAGAAAGTGAATCAAATTTTATCTTTCCACTGGCTGTACAGACGGCTGTGGTGTTTTGGCTAGTAGTTTTCTAGAAGTAACCATTTTTCATTTCCTTGCCGAAATTAATTCTTCGTTAACTTCATCAAAGCGATCTGATATATTTTAAGCGTGGAACGAATAGTAGACCGCGTACGGACCACATACGTGGTGTACAAACCCATGCCCAGAACGATGACTCATCTGATAATATTACATTCGACCTGTCGCGTTGGATATTTTCATTCGCATATGCCAGTCGCTTTTTAATGTGCTCTGCTTTCAAGAACAGTTTTAGCATCATCGACGCATCTTACCCCTGTCTGGCAAATCATGAACGTTTTCTACCTCTTTATAACACTTAACCTGCTTCCTTAATAAGACGTTTAGCTTTCTCATATAGTACGCACGCGCTATGAAAGTCATTTTGGTTCCTTTTAGATGCGTGCACAGAAGCAGGAAATAAAACCGCCTAGCGTAGGCTACACTCATTGCACAATACGACTTTCCCTTGTCTCCGTTTCCGTCATGAAAGTGTTAGGCAGTGGTAATTAAGTGGTGCTGGTTCCAGCGAGTTTGCAGTGGAATTTGAGGTGAGTGGATAGGAAAAGTATTTTAGAGGGTTTTGTTAGTGAGGGTGTGTATGTTGGATATAATTAGAGTGAAAAGTTGTGTAATATTATGTGAGATTGGGACTGTATTATGTAGGCTAAGAGGCTCGTGAAATAATGATAAAAGTAATAGAGATGAACGAAGAAAGACAGGAAGAAAGAAGATAGGAAATAAAACGTCAAATTAGGAAAGAAATAACGTAACTTAGAAAGAGATGCGAAAATGGGAAGAGGTTAGGGAAAATTTGGAAACAAGGATGAAGACTTCAGAAAAAAAATTATAAAAATAGGATGACCATACTAAAAATTTAGAACGCTTGAAATTTAGGATAGTAAATATCGAAAAATCAAGAGTATGACTGGACATAGGTAGAAAGGAATATGCAGTATAATTTATGAAAAATAGGGTAAGAAGAAAGAAGTAAAGGAAAACGAACGTGGGTTAACTATGGCAGAATACAGCTAGACGGAGTGAAGTAGGATTGGGAAGAAGAAAAGAACAAAAAGATAAGAAAATAAGAAATAGTAAAGAATCAAAACTCGACAAGAAATAAAAGCAGGGCAGAATGCAGGCTACGGTACTGGAATATACCAGTAGGATTGAAGAGAAAGGATATTGAGTTTATGAGAAATATGACAGAGTGGAATGTAGTAGCAATGATGGAGATGTGGGTGGATGGGAAGGGATGGGAAAAAGGAAGGGGAAGGTTACCAAGAGGTTACAAATGGCAAGTTTAACATGCAAACAGGAAGAATAAAAAGGTAGAGCAATGGGGAGGGGGGAATGGTAATGGGAGTGAGGAACGAATGTATAACAGAGAAAGATAAGAAAAATAGGAAAGAACAAAAAGAAGGATTAATGATAGAAGAGGTGAAGATGGGAGAAGAGAAATGGAAGATAGTGGGGGTATATGTTAACGGTGGCATGCAGAAGAAAGTAGAGGAGATGGAAGAAATGATGGCAGATAATAAGGAAGGGATTAGTCGTATAATATATTAGGTGGAAATTTCGTTGGGATGGTTTAACTTAAACAGAAATATAGCGGGAGATGAAGAAGGAGAATATACACGCTTAGGAAGAGAAAGGGGAACGGTGATTGATTATGTGGCATTAGAGGGAGAAAAAAGTAATAACAATATGGATAAAAAAGAAAGCAAATGTAAAAAGAGCAGGAATGTGATGCTAATACTAACATTGTATAAAGTATATGTAACTGTTTTGTCGGAGAGATTAAAGAAAGAAATTCAGAAAAGAAAGATAGAGCCACCGAGTCAGGCATGGTTCAGAGAAGAAATAGGGGGAATGGACAACATATATGTTCGGAATGATCTGATGAATAAAAGGATTATAAAGGGAGAAAGGGACAATGATAGCAATGTTCGTAGACTTTAAAGTGGCGTTTGGTTCCTTGGACAGAGTCAAGATCAAAAAAGGTATGCTGAAGAAGGTGATATGAAAGGGCGCCTTCCACGACATAGTCTTCGCTCGTTAAGTATTATGTGGGTACGATCTAAGGAACCATAACTGATTTAATGAGCCATTCGCGGCTTCACCTTAATTTAGAGTGCACTGAGACATGCATGGCTTAATCTTTGAGACAGGCATATGACTAATGGCAGGATCAACCAGGGAGCATCGATAAGTTAAAAACTCTCGAGGAGCTCTTTTTCGCCTACCGTAGAACTATTTTCTAATAGGTGAGACTGATTTTTATCATATTAATATGTGAAGGGCTAGAAATTGAATATAATCATCTTGTAATGTACATTGACATTATTTTGTTCGCGGCTGAAAAAAAAAATTCATTCCAGACCCCGCTTTTGAAATTCTTGCTCGGAATCGTGTGAGTCGATGCTGTGTATATAAGCAAAGATTGTGAGCTTATTGATTAGAAAACAATCACGCAAACGCATGAGGCGCGCGCCACATATTAGGACATTCGATCTAGGACACCGACTCGTAGCAATGCTGTGCTTACATAGATCCGAAACTGCCTAACGGACCTATGGCGACCAACGGCTTATAGATGTATATGAATAGCAGTCAGCTGTTGGTTTAGAAACTGAAGGGGAGTAAGATATGAAGAATTAGAGGCAAGCGACAGGGGAAGGCAATTAATGGAAAGATGGGGAATAATTTCGGAATCAAAATATAATAAATACTATAAGATGATAAAAAAGGAAGGACTACCAAAATATATGAAAAGGGGTGAGGTAAGAGAAGATGGACCAGAGTAGCAAGATTAAGATTGGCAAAAAAGTTAATGGAGGGGATGTGTTGGGAGAGGAGGGAACATGGGAGCATGTATGGGAGGGATGTAGAAAAGGAAAGGAAGATAAGGGAAGCTGGGAACAGAATATTGTAAGGATTCTAGGGCATAAGTGGTCTAGGTGAGAAGTGGATGAATGAGTTAGAGGTGGCTAGAGGGGCGAATGAGAAAGATTGAAAGTGGGAAACTGGGAAAATAAGCATGAGATAGAAGAGAAGTGAAAGTAAGCGAAAAAAAAACCGAAGTCGCCTACATTAAAAGCGTAAAGATTTGTAAGTAGTTATTATAATGTAGCAGTATAAGCGAGCGATCGAAGTGAGAGAGCGAGCTCTCTCACATCGATCGCTCGATCACTCTTCCAACAGTAAAATTGCGCTAGATTAATGTAGAAATAAGGAGATATGAGAATTAATTTAAATAGCTATAAATATGGCAAATATTGTTAATATTGTAAATAGTGAGGATAAGATAATATACAATTGCAGATGGAAATGAAAGAAACGAAAGTCATGTAAAGTAGTGTCTTATTGTCACTCAATAGAAAATAAGATGGGTAGTTAAAAGATTTAGACCATTTGAACCTGCAGGGGATGATACTCGTAAAATATTCGCAGTATGATTTCAAAAAGGATTTTTGTTCATGGTGGGTCCATTATGCCGCATCTTTCGGGCATACTTAGCAATTGGATTCACGCCAGGAGCAATCTTTATTCAAAATCCTGGTAAGGATACCTACTATGAGGCAAATTCCTTCGAGCCGATCCGCGTGACCTCAATCATGCTGAAACCATTAGAAAATTAGTGACCTTTACATGAAACACGTATACCTTACACGGTCCTGATCAGCAGAGAAGAGCAAAAGTACAGGTGACGGTCAGGAACTTAAACTCGTCCTGTGTTCACCTTCATTCTTTTGGCTTTCTCATACAGGTTGAAGCCGCTGCGGACACTAGTTGAAAGGGTTGCATTACAGTGCCGTATAAATAAAAAGTGCACGGTACACTAGTACTTTACTTACTCAACCTTTCTTCTTTCTATCATCGATCAGAAATGATCTAAAGTTGTTTTTCCATCATCTTACTCTCAAATTCATCCGGGTGATCACATCACGGAGCCTTAAATTACTTTGACAGGCCCATGTAAAATTTGGTTTAGTTCCAATTGATATCAATCGAAGTGCAAAGGGCCTTGCCCGCAGAGATTGCACTAGCCATGTGGGAAATTCATAAGGGGACTTCTTATCGTGAAGTCAATAGAAGGTTCTACGTAAATTAGATGAGTCGTTCCTAGGTTTTAGAAACTTTTAGAGTTACACCTAATCTTGCCAGCATCCTAATATAATTCTTGTACATGAAAATCAACAGCTACTTTGAGGCTGACAGGTAACAGTAGATGAAAAGGGGGAAGAATTTAAATGGATTGAAATGTGTCTCCAGAGAGTCTGGCTGTTCTAAGAATCTCCAGTAGAATCTCATTAGATTTCCGAAGACGAAAGCAGCCTCTCTACCTCCCACAATCTCTGTATGAGTCGGGATGGTTATACAAATATAAAATTATATGTCTGTAAAATTAGACGTCTGAAATGAAGCCCTAGACATAGTTACCATGCCGCAAATGTATTCTCAGACCTTGAATCTAAAATCTCTAAATTTACGAAAAAACTTCAAATATTAGCCGAGTATATTTATCACACACATTAGTAAATAACAAATTTTCATGTAAATGTGATGTCTTAAAATAGCGTTTTATTTTAAGCAAAACTAAACTATTTTATACACACACAATTAGTGTAAGCATCCACAGGCATACAAAAAAAAGTGGTCTGTCCGGTAGACTACACTACCATATCTATATGTTTTTGGGGTCGCTGATTTCGAATCCGGGGTCCAAATAACCCAATCAGGTCATAGTTTCCCAAAAAATGCAAAAAGAGACGTAAAAACGACGAAAACAGCGTTTTTTCGTGCATATTTTGTATAAAAACAAAAGATTTTTATGTCCGGTCGACTTTACAACCATATTTATATGTTTTTTGGGTCACTGAATCTGAATCCGGGGTTCAAATAACCCTATCAGGTCACAGTTTTCCGAAAAAAGCAAAAATATATGTAAAAATGAGGAAAACAGCGTTTTTTTTATATTTTGAATAAAAATTTAAGATTTTTATGTTCTGGCAACTTTAAAACCATATCTTCATGCCTTTTGGTTCGCTAAATCTGAATCCGGGGTCCAAATAACCCAATCAGGTCATAGTTTCCCAAAAAATGCAAAAAGAGACGTAAAAATGACGAAAACAGCGTTTTTTCGTGTAGATTTTGTATAAAAACAAAAGATTTTCATGTCCGGTCGACTTGACAACCATATCTATATGTCTTTTGGGTCACTGAATCTGAATCCGGGGTGCATATAACCCTATCAGGTCATAGTTTTCCAAAAAAAGCAAAAATATACGTAAAAATGAGGAAAACAGCGTTTTTTTGTATATTTTGAATAGAACTTAAAGATTTTTATGTCCTAGCAACTTTACAACCATATCTTCATGCCTTTTGGGACGCTAAATCTGAATCCGGGGTCCAAATAACCCAATCAGATCATAGTTTCCCAAAAAATGCAAAAAGACACGTAAAAACGACGAAAACAGCGTTTTTTCTTGTATATTTTGTATAAAAACAAAAGATTTGTATATCCCGTCGACTTTAAAACCATATTTATATGTCTTTTGGGTCGCGGAATCTGAATCCGGGGTCCGAAGGACTATGCCAGTTCAGATTTCACCGTAAAAGCATAACTATAGTCGAAAATTGGCCATTTCGAATTTCTACGTTAATATTTGTATTTTAAACTCACGCAAACCTCAATCTTAAACATACAAACCCCAAG
>NC_046665.1:10137003-10139587 GCF_010883055.1 Belonocnema kinseyi | reverse complement strand
GTTAATATGATGGCTGACTACTGTTGGTCATTAAAACGAGATCAAGTTTCAAAGGGAACTAAACGGAAGCGACACCCACTCCGTAGATCTTTTGAAAAAAAGGAGTCCGATATTGTCGAATAAAATCGTGAGAGGCGAGGGGACTCACGCTAATCTAGCACCCAAACGTGAGAGGCAAGGGGAACTCACGCTAATGCAGCACCCCGATTTAGAAAGACGAAGGGACTCATGCTAATATAGCACCATAACGTGAGAGGCAAGGGGACTCATGCTAATCCAGCACCCCAAAGGGAACAGAATTTACTACGTCCACGCCGTTGTTCCTGGGTAATGCTGAAAGTAAATAAAACTTGTTCCAAAAAAAGTGTTTTATTTTTCTTAGATCCTACAATTTCAGGCAAGGGGAATCATGCTCATGAAACACCTAGATGGGACTATTGGAACCCCAGATTCAGATTAAGCGACCCAAAAGATATAAAGATATGATTGTAAAGTCGGCCGGACATGAAAATCTTTTAATTTTATACAAAATATACAAGAAAAAACGCTGTTTTCGTCATTTTTACGTCTCTTTTTGCATTTTTTGGGAAACTATGACCGGATTGGGTTATTTGAACCCCGGATTCAGATTCAGTGACCCAAAAGACATATAGAGATGGTTGTAAAGTTGACCGGACATGAAAATCTTTTGTTTTTATACAAAATATACACGAAAAAACGCTGTTTTCGTCGTTTTTTACGTCTCTTTTTGCATTTTTTGGGAAACTATGACCTGATTGGGTTGTTTGGACCCCGGATTCGAAATCAGCGACTCCAAAAACATATAGATATGGTAGTGTAGTCTACCGGACAGACCACTTTTTTTTGTGTGTCTGTGTTATTTATATACCAGAGCTGCATATTTTCTATACAGCCATCGTTTGGCGAGTGTGAACAACGCAAAATCTACACATTATATTTTAAAATCGATGTCCAATAACTTTTATTATGAGTACGGGATCTCAATTTATTTATTTCTTTAGTTGGAGAAAAGCATACATTTCAGTCTGAGTTTCATTTTGATACAAACTTAAGGCATTATTTTTAAATCAATACACGCTTGCTCTTCCAAATCCAAGGATTCCGGTGTATCACTTGGACTGATTAAATCTCCGTCGAAGTATAGTTTAAGTTTGAAGTCCGGAACATTTAATTGCGTGGCACACTGAAGAATAGCAATCTTAAAGGGGTGAGTTTTCCGCAAGCTGACAACGATAGCTTCTTTCTGAGAATGTTGAACTTTTATTTGACAGATGTCCTGGTCAGAAACATTGGCTGCTCTACTCCGATCATCAACATATTTTGTGTCCATCACGCCTCCTTCTAATAAAATTATTATTGAAAATAAAATGTGTATATAAGTAATCATACAAATTTTAAGCAGTATAAGCACCTAATGCTTCTGAAGCGCCACTATATTCAGGAATTCAGAAACTTCAAGGAATTTTCATGCTTTGTACTATGAGGAAACAGTTGACAAATGCATAACTACTTCATTGAAAGTTACAGCAGAATGTGAATTTAAAAGAATACAAAGCATTAAATGCCAATTAGGAAAGTTTCCAACATATTCATAACAAATAAAGGCGAAATAAAATAAATACAGGGAATTCCAGTGAACATAGCTGAAGTTAATTTAACTATTCATAATAATTCTAAACAAATTAGAAACATGGGTACCTCTGAATTCAATAAAAAGGAACACATAATTATGATCGAAGAAAAAACCATACTAGTTTATCAGAATATCTACATAATGTGCTGAGTAGGAACATGTCCTCGAAACTCTAAAATTTAAAAGAATATATATCAGCTTTGCATAGAACTTGTATTTTAAGGTCACTGAGGTTAAGGGAGCGGAAGCAAAATACTGTAAAATGAGACTGAACGGCGCATTTAGAGGAAAACTGCGCACCAACGTGGTCTACGGGGCGTAGACCATACTATCGGTGGCTCAAAAGGCGAAGATTCAAAGGTTCTAGAACCTGTTTCTAATATTTGTCTCTAGAATTAGTAAATTCAGCCACATTAATCCGTGAGTAGAACATTTTGCATGATCAAAAATGGATAAACGGTGTCATGCCCATCTTTGTCCCTCACCTTCAGAGTGTTAGTTACTATTATACTTAATTATCTTTTAGAATCGCTTGTCTCTCTGGAATATCGTCGAAAGATTAAATCAGTATATACGCGGAAATGTAAAAGAATTTATGCCGCCACAATTCAAACTGCTAAGCGTCATTTTCGCAAATGGCCTCATGACTTTTAAACCAATTTCGAAACATGTTGGACTTGCAAACCATCTCAGAATTAAAACCTGAGACGCCCTAAATACTACGATAAGAAAGCTAATTCAAGTTAAAGATAAGTCATAATAATTAGCAAAGATTATTCATGTATATTCTTTTCTACACACTTAAAACTCATCTGTGATTAACTGAATTCTTCTTTCATGGTATATTATCTTCACTCATTGTATTTGTATACAATAAAATACACCAATTTTATTTTGTGAGTGGATTGGAACATAAGATTAAAAATGATA
>NC_046665.1:10135409-10136903 GCF_010883055.1 Belonocnema kinseyi | reverse complement strand
AAGAGGCTGTAAACATCCTTCTTTTCCCTTAACTTCCAAAGACCTACGAACTCACGGCAATCCATCTCATAAATCCTTAATGTACTCATCAATACCCATGAACACCAAACCACACTGAGAGAAATCGGTAGAGATTAATTCACGGAATGGCTCCTCGATCTAATAACAAGCTTTTGCCGTGAAAAGACAGCTAGGAATAGAGATACAAGGTCACGCTTTCGTGCGAGAACTGTTTTCTCAGAAGCTTCGACTTGAGACGGAAGGTGTCGAAGTTTCACGCGTTAGGCCACGCCCCTTTGCTCGCTCAAGTCTCCAGCTCATCGCTTTTAGATCAAACAACGAGAAATAAAATCGAGCGCGATTTATATTCGCGTGGCTATTTATATCGGGTAACTATAACAGTGATACAACGATCCAAACAGTTATGGCACGTAAACAGCTCACTAATTCCAACCAGTCAACTACTTTTGAAGCACATCAATGCCAAAAAAATTCAGGTGCATTTTGCTATATATGTGGCAAATTTGATGTGCCAGTAAGTCGTAGATCATTTAGTGATGACCTTATATCAATGTATGAAGACTATTTTGGTATAAAAGTCCAAAACCAAACTGAAAACTGGATTCCTCATAATGTTTGTGGTGCATGTTTTCAGTCACTTACTCGTCACAAAAGTAATGAAGGCAATAAGAAAACACTCAAAATTAGAAAACCAATGATATGGAGGCAACCTTTGCGAGAGGAAGACTGCTACTTCTGTATGACCAATCTTAATGGAATAAGTAGAAAAAATAAAGGTAGTGTCAAATATGCTGATGTATCTAGCGTCACAAAACCAGTGGAAGATAACGATACTTCAAAAACCTTCAGGAAATTGTCAGTGAGCAGAGAGACGACTCATACGGTTGAAAAGGATTACGAAACTGACAACGATGAAGATGAAGAACAGTACCTTCCACATAGCGAAAACCGTGGTGCTCCAGAGTTATTTACATGGGCAGAGTTTAATGACTGTGCACGAGATCTAGGACTTGCTAAAGATGGTATGGAATATTTAGCTTCCATTTTCAAGAAAAAAAATTTGTTTGCTGAAAAAATAAAAATAAGTTCTTGTAGGAATAGAGAAAAAGGTTTTAGACAATACTTTAAATCTGAAGTTAATGAAAAGGGAAAATTAGTGTACTGTGATAATATTGATGGGTTGATGGAAAAGATGAAACCCGGTATTTATAAACCAGAAGATTGGAGACTATTTATTGACGCTTCCATGCGCAGCCTGAAAGCAGTATTATTGCACAATACTAATGTTTATGCTCCAATTTCAGTTGCACATTCTACGGAATTGAAAGAAGACTATAGTACTCTTAAACTTCTTCTGGAAAAAATTAACTGCTCAACGCATGAATGGAAGTTGTGTGGAGATCTGAAAGTTCTTGGGATTTTATTAGGACAGCAATCAGGGTTTACAAAAACACCCTGTTACTTGTGTTTATG
>NC_046665.1:10113432-10135309 GCF_010883055.1 Belonocnema kinseyi | reverse complement strand
GGCAGGAGTATTGTGCGCCCTTCCACCAACCACTCTGGAATCGGTTCTTCCGACTTCAAATATGAGGTGAAAATACGGGCCAAATGCTGATGGGTTGAAGAAGACTTCCACCAGAAGGTTTTGATACAATCTGGTCCCGGTGCGGAATAGTTCTTCATCCCTCTTAATACTTTTTTTCACCTCCTCGGTAGTGATGGGTGGGCATTCTTTATCAGGTGTTATGAGGGCAACACATAACTCCTTGAAGCTATTTATATTTTCTGAGTCTTCGTTCAGTCTATGCTGAACTTCGTAGGCTTCTCTCCAAAATACTTCGACCTCTTCTGGTTTGGGTGGGTGTTCGACAGTAACTGGAGGGTCTTGGAAGAGTGGAGATGGGTCAGAGAGAAACTGTTGATTTTCTCTGACCCATCTCTCCCTCCGCTCTAGACTCTCCCTCCGCTCTAGGTCCGGAGCTCCCGCGCGAACTTTCGAACCTTGGCAGTAAAATTTCTGCCAGATGTGATGTAGTCAATCACACATTGAATGCGGGACGCGTACTGTCTTGCCCAGCCTATCTTTATGGCAAGTTGATGCATTCGTCTTTTGGTCTGATCAGCCGTTGGTTTTGTTTTACGGTTCGCATCGGCCAAAGCTCTCGCTGCATTATACACACAATAATTGATAGCCCAGAGGTCGGATTCACCGGAAAAATGTCAACGAAGCTCGTCATCCATTTCAGCCAGATCTTTAGGCTTGAGAGAAACCTTGGTGTTCATGTTTCTCCGGGTCTTAAAGCATTGCTCTTCATCTGTTGGATGCCTGCCCGCGGTTGGTCTTAGTGTCGCCTCTCTTTCTTTGTTGCCGGCTTGTTCTAGCTGTCTTAGAGTAGGCGTTCCGCTTACACATAGCCCCTTTTACGGAGTAGTTCAGCATGGTTTCGCAGACGTTGCTGCGAAAAGTGCGATAGCTCCGGGTATTTCTCGCACCACAGAGCATGCAGCCGTGCCATGTAACCCCGTTCACGGGCCACACTCGCATTGTAGCAGTCTAGCAAGTCGTGATTCAGTCGCTCCGTCCACCCAAAGGTCACGAGATCCCGCCGATCCATCGCATTGAATCCATTTTCATAGGCTCCCCCAGCTCTAGATTGGTCGGCATTGTTGGCCGACCGATTGTCGGGAGCCCTGCGCGTTCTGTTATTTTGAACCGCACTTACTACAACTATGTTTGGTGTTGTCATTGTTGTTCCCACGAGCAGCTAGGGAAAGGGATTCGTCCATGCTTGTAGAGCCCCGCATGCAAGGATAAGGCTGCTTACTCTGAGAGGTCGCCCGGTATCCCAGAGTCACCGTTCTAGACACCTCACCCAGGTGCCATTCAGCTTTCGGCACGGTTTTCACACCTCCATCGATTTTATTCAAATTCTGGAAATATATTCCCCTATTCAACAGTAGTTAATCGATAAATTTATAGATACGGATTGCTTCTTTCAGAACTGTCAAAAAATCATCGAAAAAATATTTAGAAATGTTTAATAGTGAGTTTGAAGAAGTTTAAACCTACAGAAAGACCGGCCGTAGCCGGGTAAGAATGGGTTAAGTGCCCCCGCTTGTTTTTTTGTTAATATTTTAGAGGTTATTGTCTATCATTATCAGACTAATTCACCCCAAGTGCTAACATCACAATTTTTTTAACTTTTATAAACAAATTTTCAAAGATAAGAAAATTCGAATTTCTCAAAATTGGTTTGCCCGATTTTAATAGCTTAAATATATGTTATATAGGATACTAAGGCAACTATAAAATATTTGTTGCGAATAATTCCTTTTACGAGAAGTGGCTGAAAAAATTACTGTATTTTTGTAACAATTTGTCTGTAATGAATTTTCTATGCCTGAACGGACATTTTTTCCGAAATTCACTCATGTACGAGGTAAAAAAATCGATAAAATAAAGTTCCAGTGTATAATGTAGTTTTCATGCTCGACAATTGACGACTCGATTTCTCTAAGAGCGTTTAGCGGAACGGTATTTAGACTAATACCGTAAGAGTGATATAGAAGGTAATAAAGCACTTTTAGTTCCACATGGTGCTTTTGGATGTAGGTCGTTCCCGCATGACTCGGACAACTAGATATTATGTGTCCGAGATGTTCGGGGTGTCTATGACAGGCTCTTGACATGCCAAAATCAAACCATCCGTGTCCAACTTTAATCTGGGTGATTTCAGGAAAGCAAACGACAACTCATACGACATTGATTGATGCTCCACATTTCAGGTTGACGATACCGTGCATCATCTAGTCGAGGAGCCGTACACGGAAGTTTTCCTCCTGTTCTTTCTCAATCCGGGCTTTGAGGAATGAGTAATCGAAATGAATAAGATTGGATGCATTTGGCTCACCCCTGACATTGGAGTCAAGGTTGAGTATTTCAGCAGCTTCCTCCGCTGCTTTTAGCAGAAACTCTCCTTTGTCCACAGTTTTAGTGTAATTACTCTGCAATTTAACTCATTTAAGTCAAATGTCCACCTAGGGTTCGGGTATCATAAAAAAAATGTTTGGCTCGCCAGAAAGCGCGAAAGAGCTTTAGGAAACGTGGTGGGCTAATGTTGGGCGCATTCGAATTGCGCCAAAAGTAGACTTGAACTACGCCCGGTAGTTGTCAGATAGTAAGAATTGCGCCCGAGGTATCCTCAGCTTCTCCATCTATGAAGATGGTACAATGCAAGAAATATTAAAATATTCCTTCCATGAAAAATGTTGTGTGATTTCAAACAAACAATTGTATTTTATGCTTCTTTAGTTTCTTTTTTTAGCTACAATGTAAAAGTGGAATATATTGTTTATTTTTCTGCATTAAACATATAATTATTATTTAAATATGAATGTGATTAGGGTGATAAAAGGATCTAAAATAATTAAATTTTCAGTTTCAGTTAAAGGGCAGTGGCAAAGAATATCACATATTCAGTTCATTTAAATCATTTAAATTGGGATAATTATTTTTTTTTAACCAGAACCAAAAAAATTAAATATATACCAAAAAAGATTAATTTTCGACAAAAAATGAAGTATTTAAATTTTCAGTTTAAAAAATTAATTTTCAAGTAAAAACAAATTTTATTCCAAGAAAACGATTTTCAACCAAGAATATCAATTAGACATCAAGAAGATTAATATTCCACTACAAGAGACAAAATTTCATTAAAAAACATAAATTTTCAACTGAAGAAGATAAATGTGAAGACAAACATGGAACCAAAGAAGGTTTTTCCTCTAAATGTAAACTTTCGAAGTAAAATTTGTCATATTACAGGATCAACTTATAAAGATAAGCTTACATTTTTAACAGAACTAACATATGGTCACCGTTCGTGGTCAGTTTTGATTTTGAAAACTATTATTTAAATGTAATTAATGTAACGAAAACACAAAAAAAGTATTTTTTTCATTTACTGTAATAATACTATTTTGACTGTTAACTATGAAGAAAGATAGTTGATTGTGCTTATGAAAATTTACATTTAAATGCTGTTGTATGTGTCTGTCTTGATTAAGTAAAAATTTACATTATACATTTTTTTATTTTCATCATGCACATAAATACCTTGAAAATTTATTTTGTATGTATTTCAAATTATAAAAAAGTATTCAAAGTATTTAAAGTAATAAAAAAAATTGTCACTCATATTGAATTTACTGGAATCTCCTTGCTATCATAAAGAAACTCTTGTAAATCATATATCTGTAGGCGATAACTATGCTCTATTGCTTCGAAAAATTTCTAATCCACAGAAATGAAGAAAGAATTTCAAGTTTTACAGTTATAATTTCTCAGACTAATACAATTTTCAGAATTTATTTAAACGAAAAAAAATCCTTTCGTCGATCCGGTAGATTTCAATATTACTTTTTTTTAAACAGGAGTTCATTGCAAAGCAAGGCAAAACTGAAGAATCTGGTTACAGCTTTTGTCAAAATAAAATTTTCTTCTGGCTCTCTAATATTAAGGAAGAGAAACATGGCTCTTAATCCAAATTAAAAATTTTTAAGGCAAATAACATATCGTTGGAGTCTCCAAAAGTGGTGGAATCCGAATATAATATTTCAAAATTACTCATTGCAAAATCAATAAAATGCACATATCGTCTTTTATTTGTCATCGCGTTAAAAGGACAGGATTGATTTGTTAAAATATTATCCTAAAAAAGTAATAGAAGCACTTCATTAGTCAGACAGGATTTGTATTCAGGCATTGGGCGCAGTTCAGAGAGCGAAAGAAGAGGGCACTCTGGCTAGCAGGTAAAACTTTGACAGCGGACGCAATTTGTATGCACCGCTACAGGCTTGTGTCTGTAGCACGCAGCTTTATGGTCGAGTCTGCATCAAAAAGTTCTATGCCTTTAACAATAAGCAACTTGGAATTCAATTTAGCTACCATAAATTATGCAGGGGGGGGGGGAGATCCCCTACGCAAGCTAAAATGTTTCGCGATCCTGCCACTACGCGACATTGCGCACTGGCCGAGTAGTAAAAAGTTTGAAAACTTAAACAAGTTTTCTAGCCTCAAAGTCGGAGTGAAACTGGCACAACCAGAATCATGATGCAGTTCAATGCAGATGTGCAATCTTTAAGAAAATGCCGTTTGCGAGATAACGACATCAACATATCTTGCTGCATTCTTTTAATTGTTTAATATTTTTCACTTATTTTTGTAACTAAGCTAAATCTACAAATTTCATAATAATGAACCTGGTCTGTTTATAAACCTGTTCACAATATCCTCAAAATTGCTTCTTGAAAATTTATAATTAAATGACAATATGTAAGGCTCGCTACGAGTCTACACATGTTGCATTTTTTTGCAACTTTCTAGGCATCTCAATTTTTTAATAACTTTCTTAAAGTATTCAAATTTCAGAAAATACATCTTTCCTGAGAAGAGAACAAGTTTGAAAAAAGGGGAAGTAAATTGCCTTATAATTTCAGGAAAAAATCGAAGAAGTAAAGAAAGTATACGTTTTACGTGTTAAACACCACGAGACACAAAATTTGGATGCAACGTACTAAAAATAATTTCGTCTAAAAATTAAAAAAATACGTATTTTTTTATGAGAAAACGATTTGGGGACATTTCAAAATGTATATTTTTTGCCAATGAACAGGGTCTCCCACAACTTATAAAATCCCTTGTACTACGTGATAATGCACAACAAAATAAATAAAAAAGTCCTCTGGCAAAATGTTGTGCGAAGCTTAGTTTAGGCACAATAAAGCTTCAAAAGTAGCCCTAATCAACCAATGAGAAGCGACCTTTGGCGACCACTTGTAAGTGTTTAAAACGTTGAGATAATGTGCGCTTCTCGGCGACACACTTCGAATCCCGTATTCAGTAATTCCTCGTCGAGGTACCGCCCTTCCATTATTTATTTCAAAACGCAAAATTCAAACCTCAAAAACTTTTATAACTTTCGATTCCTTCTTTCTAAAATTTATTAACAAGTTTGAACAATAATAGAAAAAACCTATCTCTTTGAATTTCTGTTACATGTCATGTAACAAAATTAACAGAAACATGAACATTAGTGCAACCCAGAAAACTTGCTGATGCCTGAATTTTAAAAAATGTAATAAAAAATGCCAATACACGCGAACCCAGAAAACTTTCCTACTTGAAACTTTTTTACTAAAATATTAATAACAAAACTCATTCTCTATCAAAAAAGTCACACTTTTTTATTTCTCTCATAATTTATGCTACATAAATTGTAACTAAGGTAACAAAAACCTGAACATTCGCTATTATCTGCTCAACAATAAGTTTTTTATTAAAATTTCAGTAACATAGTTTGCAGAAGGAAAGATTTCTGGGTTTCCGTGTATTGAGATTTGTTGTTATATTTGTTAAAATTAAGATAACAGAAATTCTTTGAAAACCCGAAAAAAGTAACTCCAGCTAGTTTTTTTTTATTGTCGCTTCTTTTTTATAAACTTTAAAAAGAAGGATTCAAAAGTTATTAAAGTTGTTGATGTTAAATCTTTGCGTTTTGAATTAAACAATAGAAGGGCGGCAACTCGACGAGGAATTACTGAATATGGGATCAGAAGTGTGTCGCCAAGAAGCACACATTATCTTAACGTTTGAAAACATACAATTGCTCCCTGAAGCTCGCTTCTCACTGGTTGATTAGACCCAACTTTAAAGCTTTCTTTTGCCCCAAACAAAGCTTCGCACAAGTTATTTCTAGAGGACTTTTTTTTGGTGCACTTTCATCCAGTACAAGGGTTTCTATTGGTCGTGGGAAAATCTGTGTGCGTGTGTATATATAATATTAAAAGGTTTTCATGACGACAACTGCAGGATTTTGCCTGGAGCGGGTGCTAATCTGAAAAACTGCACCTTCTGCCAGCAAAATCGCAGTATAATTTTAGTTGTAACCACGCCTCAGGACCGTGAGATTGATGGTTACAGTGAGTGACGGACTTAATGCGATGATCCGACAAAACTCTCGTGCATCCTAAAGCCTCAGAAAGACCCAAGGAGGAACACCTTCTGCATTTTTCCCGCAAGTGTCTTAGTATCTTATTGATAGGCAAGGATGATTTTCAGGCTATTAACCAGTGAAAGCTTGGCTCCTCCAAAAGCGCCAGTGATAAGGCCGATCATCTCAACATACCATTTCGGGTATAACCAACCAGGTACTAAATCATACTGAGATTGATGAATATCCGTCACAAAGAGTTATGGTTACAAAAGCACAGGTCCACGAAAAGCCTAAACAAGCCTCTTTTGGAAAAAATCAGAATAAAATTGTAACTTCCACTAACGATAACACAAAGAAAACCAATAGAAACGCTTCGACAAATGTAAATAAGTTTAGGGAACCGCAACGCAGTAGGTTTATACAGCGGCATAGCCAGGATTTTTTTCGGAGGGATCTTTAGCTTTATGTGTAGGCCAAGTATAGGGGAAAAGTAAATAGAATAATAAAAATACTTAGTTTCAAAAGGGGGGTGGGGGGGGGGGGTCATCCCCCCAATCCCTCCCCCTTGCTACGCCGCTGGATTGATACCGAGCATTCTACGCCGAAGTAAACCGATATGAAGGTAGTCAGTAGGTATATTAACCCTTGTTATATCACATTAAGTCAGCTGCTTGAAAAATGTTTGATAATACTGAAAGAAAATAAAGATTGCATCCGAAACACTACACAATTCCTTGTTACATTTCTCTCTTTTCAGGCAATGTAAATACTCTTCAATCCGGGGTCAATGAACATTACTTCGACTTTGATATTTCTTCTTTCGTTTATTTAATGAAAAATGTACCAATGGATATCATTTATAGATATAATCTATAAAATATTATTTATTGGCAATTTGCTATGTGTAGGTAAATCTTCTAATCACTTTAGGACAATTTTAAAGGGTGCGAATTCTCGATAATTTTAGGCTCATTATAATTATAAAAGCGGTTAAATTTTTGGTATTAAAAAATTGAATAGGTATTAAATCATGCCACTTACGTTACCTTAATAATTAAAATTTCTTACATAAAACCACTCTTCCCAAAACTCATCAGGTGTAAAATTACTTTTTTAAATGTAAAATTACTCTTGACATAATAAATGTGACGTCGGCTCTACCTACATTGGGATATAGAGAAGGAAGAGTGGGGAGGTAGGTCCGAGTGGGGCGATGCACTTATCTGTCTGTATTACCAATAAATGGTATTTTATACTTTTATAACCAAAGTAGTACTTTCTTCTGCAACCTGCTTTCACAGTAGAAGACATGTTAAATCAGCATTATTGGAATACTTACAAGACTATAATGCCAGTTTTTCCCCTCAATTAAGAACTGCTTATAAATTTCGTCAGTTTTAAATATCTGCCAAATATGCATTTCACTAAAAATGCAGTTTCTAATGTAAAGTATTATATATTAATTATATTAAGGAGAGAAAATAAATTAAAAGAATTTGAGTGAGTAATCCGCCTCTTTTCTAGTGCTATTTTTAATGCATTTTTACTTTATGATTAGTTCAGCATCTTCGACTACGAACATGCAATGAATTGTGAAAATCAAGTTATACTCAGCTAAGTTTTTAAATTGTTCGCGCGAAAATTTAGTCAGTTACCAAGCTTTTCAGTAGGTATGAAATTTACTAGAAATTAAAATTTTTGTTAACACTTAAAACAAGTATTATTTAAGTGTTGCTTTCAGGTATTGCAATACGACTAAAAACCCGTCTCCAGTGATATTAAAATGAGACCAATGGTGGGATTCCAGAGTCGTCCTTCTAATTATTGTGAAGATTTTGTGATAATAAATCACTAATTGAATAATACTTTTTCACACAGCAAAAAATCTGTGTTTATAAATTAAAAGTATATTAATATTAGCGTTGCTTGAACACAAGTAAGTTCGAATCTCAACGTTAATTCTTGACTCTTTTGTTTCTCGTGGGTGTTCAAAATGAACTAAGTGGAAGGAGAAATAAACTGGCGTGTTTTTACAGAAAAATCCATTTTTCTCGAAAACGGCAAATCACAACGCAAAATTACATACGTACATATTGACCTTTTAGAATTTATAAAGAACTTTTTTTTTAAACTACGTATGGTAATGTTTTTAATGTTGAATTCAAAATAACAGTTGAATTCATCCAAAAGACGACTTTTCAAGAATAGAATTCATTTTTCAACCAAATTATTCAATTTTGAAGCCAAAAAGACAAGTTCTCTAACAAACAGTTGAATTTCCAACCAACAAGGAAAGGAACTTTTAAGAAAATAGAAACATTTTCAACCAAGGGTTATGTTTTCAACAAAAACGATGAATTTTCTAACAAAATAGGTCAATTTATAACCGAGAAGATTCATTTTCCTTCAAAAAAGATGAAACTTCTGAAAAAATTATAATTATTCCAGCAAAAAAAAATTTTTTTAACAAAATATTTCAACTTCTAACTAAACAGTCAATTTTTTATTACCGAACCAGATGAATTCTGAACAAAAACGTATTAGTTGATATTACAACCAACAAATATTTTTATTTAAAATACAAGGCTGTTCAATTTATCCAAAAAGATGACTTTTAAGCCAAATATTTTATTTCAACGAGATTCAAGCCGCAAAGACGAAATTTCAACAAAACAGTTTAATTTTCTACCTGTTAATTTTGAATCAAACAATTGTATTTTCTACCAAAATAGTTAAGCTTACAACCGACGAGGGCAAGTTTTCAGCAAAATGGGCGTATTTCCAACAAAAGTGTTAAATTTTCCACTGAATAAAATGACGAAGTTTTAAACAAAGTAAATTTTGGTGAGGACTTATTATTTTCTTGTTACTCTGTAATTTGCGTGATTCTTTTATTTTAATTGTTAATTTATTTCCGAGGTTTATTATTGACCACACGGTCACGTAGACAATACAGACATATAAACAATATAGATATATTGATGTTTTTAATTCCTTAAGCTAATTACAATTTGAATGGTTATTCTTTCCAGCATGCATATCAACACACCTAGGAAAACCACTAAAGGTCTTGCGGACCAATCGCAATATGAAATACTGCCCAGGATCATTTAAACAATGAGCTGAGTATAAGAGCATCGGCGAAAAGATATAATTTATGTCACGTCAGTCTAAACAGGCATGTGATAAAACGTAAAGCTCAGATATTCGCGTTGAGTGCTCAGGCAGTCGATCAGCCTGCATCTGAACATATAGCTCAGCCAGCTCAGTCTACACCTTTACCGAGAGTTCAGCCTACAGTTGAGCCAATAGTTCAGCCAACAGCTCAGCCTATAGTAGATTCTTTTTGTCTGCCCTCAGTAGGCAACGGCAGCTCAAAGTAAGTTTTCACGCCTGATGAAGAAAAATTATTAGCTTAGTATCTAAATACAGCATCCTACATGTATTATGGATTTCCGCCAAAGGAAGTTCGTACGTTGGCATTCGAATTGACCGCAGAACATAATAAACAGATGCCTTTGTATTGGCCCGAGATAAGAATGGCTGGTGCTGACTGGTTAACTCGATTCATAAAGTGACACTCGAATCTGTTTATTAGATCACCACAAGCTACAAGTCTTTTTCGTGCAACAAGTTTCAATAAAACAAATGTGAATAATTTTTATGACAATTGTGAAGGGATCCAAGACTGACTCATCATGACTCACCACTGATAACAAGTCCATAGTATATACCCCGACTGGCCTCCTAGCTCAGGAGCACTCTACTCTTGTATCTTCAAAGGAACACATCGTCCCCATAAAACTTTATTAATCCAACCACAGTCCCCAGTACCTATTCCCTTGCCTGAAGTACCATAGTCCTTTTTAAAGATCTAAAGTCGACAATTTTCTAGATCACAATTCGCGACCGTGACAGGACCCCCACATCCTTCAGTGTTGAAAGACCCTCATCGTTGGGAAACTTGGGAAAGAAGAACAATCTTGAATCATCAGAAAGTGACACCTCCACAACGAAAAGGGACCAGGCTCTTCTGCAAGACCCGCAGACAGCAGGCATTGGACGACATCCACCTTGCTGGGAGACTACGTTGGATCAGGAATCAGGAAAAATGAAAATTGCAACGCTACTATTTATCTGGCTGAGTACACAAAACTGATTATCAAACTTTCTCGCAACACACATGAAAAGAGAAAATAAAAGTTAAAAAGTATACCCAGTGCCCAATTTCTTTGGATAAAGTCTGAGAAAGAAATTCATGGTCGAACCAACATTTTATAGAGTGGCTCATAAAGAAGAAAAGGTTTTAAATTGCAAGTGAAACTCAAATGCAAAATTATAGAAATGTTCCAAATATAAAAAGTGTTTCAAGTGACAGTGATTCGGGATCGACCCACGGTAGTTTCGAGTTTAGCATTAACTACCACGAAACCGTATAATCTAATAGTTACTTTCCGAACGTCTACAAAGTAAAAATTATCCAACCAAATTATTTAAAGATGGTGTCAAAAGGTTGCGAGACGAAATCTATGCCATAGCCGACGGACTCCAATCAATGAAAGACGCCCTGATTGAAGAATTCCTACGAGAAATTCGTTTAAGAAAGTTAAAAGGAGAGGCCCAAAGAATCGCGATGAGAATCACACCACCCCTAACATTAAAGAAACTGACTGAAACCCTAATCTTTGAGTTTGCCTCTCCAGGGAAATCCCTGCCACAGCTCATTAGTGAAAGAGAGCAAATGTGCCAAATGGTTCATGAAAAAGTGTAAGCATTCATCCTCCACTACCAAGAGATGGATAGGAAAATAAAGCGTTCCATAGATGGCAGCCCCGCGGGATTCCGAGATTTAGAACGGAGAAAGAAAGAACAGGAGAGAATGAAGAAATTTACTGACTGTCTAAGCACAGATACCAAATTTATGGTGGCCAACTCCCGACCCTCAAGCCTGAATGACGCATATCAGATAGCTATATAGGAAAAGAAGAATTATTTGGATAAAGAACGAGAGCGGTTTAGACTGTCAGTACAGTTCGAGCATCTTTTCTGTGCAACGCAGTCAACATCAAGATGAAAGGATTAAAGAACTTTTAGCCAAAAGCTCTTTAAACCATCTTAGGGAGTCGCTACAAACTGAAATACAAAATCTCCTGATAGAATTCAACGATATTATTACCATAAGTGTACCACTATATAAACACTCAATTCTCTTTCAATCGGAAATCGAGAGCCAAATCTCGGAGTATTTCGCAAAAGGATTAATCAGGCCGTCTCTTTCACCTTACCAGTTCCACGTATGGATAGTGAATAAGAAAGTACATAGCAGTAAGAAACAAAAATGGAGGCTAGTAATGGAGTTCCGTAAACTCAATGAATTTACGGAACAAGATAGTTACCCTCTGCCATCGATTGATGAAATTTTGTGTATGTTAGGCTCAGAAAAATATATGTCTTGCTTCGATATGGCCAATGGCTTTACCAAGTGGCCGTAGCCGAAGAGGATATTGAAAAAACTGCCTTTTCTACACACAAGGGATACTGAGAATGGGTTCGAATGCCCATGCGACTCATCAATGCACCCGCTACCTACCAACGAATGGTAAACTTTTAATTGCAAGGCCTAACAGGCGAAATATATTTGATCTATTTAGACGATTTGATCACTATAGGAAAATCGGAGGAAGAACACCTGAGGAATCTAAGAAAAGTCTTTGAACGTCTAAAAGAAACAAAACTGATCTTGCAACCCGACAAGTGCAAATACCTCGAGCGGGAACTAGAATATCTCGGGCATTGCGTAGGGCCAGAGGAAATTAAGCCTTTGAGAAAGAATGTAGAAAAAGTATTGGAATTTCCACGGTCAAAGAATGCAAAAGAAATAGAGAGATTTACGGGACTAGCTTCCTATTACCGCCAATTCATAAAGAATTTCGCAAAAACAGCTCATCCTCTGAATCATTTGAAAGAAAAAATACTGATACCATCTGAACGCACAAATGTGATGTTTCCTTCAATGAATTAAAAAATCTCTTTACTTCTTACCCATTATTAAGACAACCGGACCTAACAAAACCATTCATCTTGTGCACGGATGCATCCAACGAAGGTTTAGGCATAGTAGTAAGTCAGTTGGACGAATACGCGAAGGAAGATCCCATTAGCTTCGCCAGCCGCAGGCTGAACCCCGCAGAAAAGAATTATTTGACAACAGAGAAGGAGCTTCTAGCCATCGTTCGGGGTATCAAGCAATATCGCCACCTCCTATATGGACAAAATTTAAAAGTCCATACGGATCACCAAACTATAAAAGGATTGTTAACGGCTAGACACGATAACATGTCTTCTCGACTCTTTAGGCTCACACAAAAACTTAAGGATTACCACCCCGAAGTTATTTATAAACCGAGGAAAAAGAATACAAATGCCGAAGCACCCAGTCGGACATTTCCAGTCAGAAAACTCAAGAAGCTTCGCATTGAAGTAAAAAACCCAAAACAACAGGAATTTCAAATACTCTTAAAACAACCGAACACCCCAGAAAAATGGAGAAGGATCGAAGAGCTACATCACGGACAACTTGGAAAGGCTAAAGCAAGTAAGCAAAATCAACAATCCCACCTTGGTCGAAAGCGACGATGCATTTCAGAACTGTCTCTACAACTGTAAAGTTCCCCCTAATTATTTAAAAAGAACAGTCAAACCCGATCTACAGATCATCGGAGCAATTTACCGAAACTTGGATGATTTATACACTGACTAAATTAATCTGGGAAGACGAGAGAACAGAGTATCCACGAATAATTGAAATCACGTACTGGACAACGGCAGAAGATTTCAACTTAGCAGCCTCATACATCTACCGGACCTCAAGGTTCATGGAATTAGAACAACACTACCGAATAAAAGAAATGTATCCAAAGATTATAAGGAAATTACAGATGCAACACAACGTCATTGCAAGAGCACACGAGGACGGACATTGGGCTTTCGATAATACATTACGCCGGATCCAACAGCATCATTACTGGCCTGAAATACAAAGGAAAATTCATCATTATATAGATAACTGCCCCGTTTGCGCAAACAGGCATAATGAAAGGAGGGTACGAGCAGAAGCGGTAATAATTGAAGCCGCGAGATTCCCTTTCTAGGTACTAAATTCTGACAAACTAACATACGAAGGCAGGAACTATCTGATAATGCAGGAAAGCCTAACTCGATACATCTGGGTCATGCCTTTAAAATCAGATGAGGTTTATAACATATTATACCATTTTCTCCACTTGAATCCAACGCCTCAGAAGTTCATCACGGATGATGAGCCGGTATTCCAGAGCAGAAAGATAACGGAACTCTTCTATAAACTGGGAATACAGCAAATAAAGATCTTAGCATATCATCCTGAAAGCAATGGAATCGCGGAAAGAGTCGTACGAACCATCAAAGACCTAGCAAAGGCAATGGACAAGCAAGACTCTATGGCGAGGCTACTCACAGGGGTAAAGAGATATAATCAGAGCCCTCACACAAAAACGACCTACACACCAGAAGAACTTCTATATGCCACGGTGAAGCAGGAAATGAGAAGTCAGGAAAAAATCAAAGAGCAACGAAGAGAAAAGAATATAGCACAACTAAAAGACGCACGCGACAATATCACCCGCGCTAAAGAACTCAAAGAAAATAAAGTGCATAGAACAGGAAGGGAAGAGGATTCTCAATTAGGGGAACTAGTCTTAGTTGGAACTAGTACAACACATAAAAACTCATGGTCAGTACCCTTAGCTATCAGGTGTATTAATAAAGACACAAAGACCATTACAGTATTCAGGCGAGGACAAGTACACATAATACACTACAATCAAGTCAAGAGATACAAAGTCTCTGAGTAAGATTCATTTTATTGCAGATTGGGATGGCCAAAGGAGCATACGAAATACAACCACTAGATTCCCCTATCATTAGAGAAGAGCTCTTGAAGGCACAGCTGTACCATGAAACTTGGAACACAGTATATTTCATCAACCTAACAGAAATAGGACAAGACGTTCTTCAGCTATTCGACTACACAACAGAAATGAGAAAGTTGTGCGAAATACTATTGGGATGTAACATAGAAAAAAGCATCGAAGCTATGAAAACGAGAACCGGGCATCTAGCCAGAAGATACCAGAAAATCGAACGCATCTCAAGTAATCGCTCCAAACACGGTCTGTTTAATTTTATAGGCTGTGACACTTAATATCAGTTTGGGAAAATGAGCGCCGATGACGCTGAAAATATCAACAAGGATATAGACGAGGTCTATAATAAATCCCGAGAAATCGCCGTGGTAATAAAAAACCAGACTAGCCTCCTTCACGAACCATTTCAAAACTAGTTGAAATCAAACGCCAGCAACAAGCTGATCTCTCAAAACTAGAAAATTCAGTAGGCCGACTCACAGATGCCTCCAATACACTAATCTTCAACAATTAAATCTTGAATCCCTCATTTACAATGGAAATCCATCTAAAGGAAACTTCGAAGGTAATATGGTAGGAAACATTTTAACAGCAATAGCGGAAGCAAGGAATGGAGTCCTTTCACCAGATTTAGTCTCCCCTTCAGACTTCATGAAATCCCTTGAGAAAATAAAATAAAAGATAAAACAAGAAATACCATACCCATTCACGGAAAATAACTACTTCATATACATACGAATAAGTAGTATTGACACAACGTTAATAAACAATAATCTGATCTACCGAGTTCATACATCAATACCAGACCCCGTAGAATACGAAGTGTCATAATTTATAGCACTCCCCTTTCTTATTTAAATAAATCATTACATCTTTGACGGGATTCCGGAGAAACCTATCGCTCTATCCAAAGAGAGTCTCTCATTTACTACAATCGACACACAACGATGCATAGGCAAAGGGGACATGAAATATTGAAACATCACGGACCCAGTTAGGAAAATACATCTCGAAGCTACCTGCCTTGGCTGGTTAATCTCTCAACATGGTCAGATCTGCGATAAAAAATACTTTCGATCAACGTCTAATTTTATTTACAGTTTCCGTAACGGATACCAATGGTATATCCTACCTCTGCACTACATACAAGTTACCATCCGGTGCCCGATGGAACCAGAGGTCTCTCAAACAATCCGAGAAGTCTCAGTCCTAAGATTAGAGGACCATTGCTTGGCAGTCACCGATAACGAAGCGTTTGCAGCAGCCACTCACTATTCCAAAGAACCACCCATCATACAGCACGAAATTAAATTCAACTTTTGAAAATTGGAAAATGATATATTACAAACCAAAGACTTGCCACTACCAATCTTTCCCAGTACTCACATTGATATACAATATAGAAGGGTAGGAAATGCAAAATTACAAAAGCAAATAATGTAAAACATGCCCATACACTTTATCACAAATCTAAGAAAATAATTATTACTCGAAGTGATAATTCTAAGAAGATTGTATGCGAAAGAAATGATTTATAAATTTGTATTTGTTTACAAGTGTTCGCTTTAGCGACCACTGGTAAGTGTTTCAAACGTTGAGATAATGTGCGCACACATTTCAAATTCCGTATTCAGTAATTCCTCGTCGAGGTGCCGCCATTCCATTATTTATTTCAAAACGCAAAATTCCAACCTCAAAAACTTTTATAACTCTCGAATCCTTCTTTCTAAAATTTATTAACAAGTTTAAACAATAATAAAAAACCTATCTCTCTGAATTTATGTTACATGTCATGCAACAAAATTAACAAAAGCATGAATATTAGTGCAACCCAGAAGACTTGCTTTCTTAAAAATTTGTAAGCAAGCCTACTTTTTGCGGTTCCTCAAAGAATTTATTTTACTTGAATTTGAACAGATGTAACAACAAATTTCAATACGCGCGAACCCAGAAAACTTTCTACTTGAAACTTTTTAACTAAAATTTTAATAGTAAAACTCATTTTTCTATCAAAAAAGTCACACTTTTTCATTCCTCTCATAATTTATGCTACATAAATTGTAACTTTTGCGTTTTGAAATGAACAATAGAAGGGCGACAACTCGACGAGAAATTGTTGAATACGGGATCTGAAGTGTGTCGCCAAGAAGCACACTCTATCTCAACGTTTGAAAACATACAATTGGTCGCTAAAGCTCGCTTCTCACTGGTTGATTAGACCCAACTTTGAAGCTTTATTTTGCCCAAACAAAGCTTCGCACAAGTTATTTCTAGAGGACTTTTTTGTTTATTTTGTTGTGCACTTCTACATAGTACAAGGGTTTCTATTGGTGGTGGGAAAACCTGTGTGTGTGTGTGTGTACGTGGGTGTATATAATATTTAAAGGTTGTCATGCCGACAACCGCAGGATTTTGCCTAGAGCGGATGCTAATCTGAAAAACTGCACCTGCTCCCAGCAAAATTGCAGTATAGTTTCAGTTGTACACACCCCTCAGGACCGTGAGATAGATGGTCACAGTGAGTGAAGGACTTGATGCGATGATCCGACAAAACTCTCGTGCATCCTAAAGACTCAGAAGGACCCAAGGATGAACGCCTTCTGCATTTTTCCTGCAAGTATCGCGAAAGCGCAGATGATAGGGACGATCATCTCAACAGAATATTCCGGGTATAACCGTCGGAACTCCCTTATATGGCCTCTATATTTCTCTTTCTTTTCATGCATCTTGGCTATAATGTTTTTGTCAGCTGGTACTAAAAACTCGATAACAAACATGTTTTGTTTCTTGCAGTTACGGAGAAGTATGTAAGGCCTTGAGTGCGCAATAGTAAGAATGATCGAGAATAATTATCTTAAATTTTGTAAAATTCTACTAAATTACGTAGAATACTGTTTAATTCTCATAAATTCAGTCAAATTCTTTTGAATTATTTAGAATTCTCTTTAATTCAGCAGCATTCTTTTAAGTTCAGTCAAATTTTCATTATATCTTCAGAACTCTCTAGACTCCCCTAAAAATATCTCGTAAATAAGAAGATTTCATTGCCTTGTAATGACGTTTCTTTACTTCGCGAACATAATAAATAACACCATCAAACTCCTTCGACTACAGTGCTCTGCCTCGATGAAAATCATGCTAAAAAATAATTGCCTAGCAATTTCCCATACATGTCTGAAAAAATTAGGCGAACACACCTCTGATAGAAATGTTTTCACAATGCTTGATGATGATTTATATTAATCTCTTGAAAATGATCTACTAACGAAAATAGGGAAAAGAAATTTGTGAATATATAGGACATTCATTACGCGTTTAATAAAGCATTCAAAGATTAAAAATTATAGTTGGTCACAAGCTAATAGCCATAGACTTACTCTCAGTGCCTTCCACAAAAAAGTCCTCGCTTGTCAAGTTTTACGTGATGAGCGCGAAATATTTAGGCACTAGTCGATAAATACAGCGTTTTTTAAGACCGAGGCTTCTCTTAATCACTGCAAGTTTTTGTTTGATTTATTTATATATATTTTGTCGTTATCCTTATTATTTAGTAAGAAAATCATTTTGTTTGGAATAATAATACGAGTGATTAATTTTAAATATAGATACGACTTTCGCGTTACCGTATTCTTAAATCCCCCCCCCCCCCTTATAGTCGTTGGATTCACTTCCTTGAACACTCACTCATGGATACAATTTAGCTTTGTTTTTTTGCTTGATTTTTAATCATGCTAAGAAAAACCTCTTTGAAGGTTGTCACAATAATTTTTTCAAATATATTCACAAGTGTGATCCGCGTAGTTCAAGAACCATTTCTTCATCTCTTCAAAAATAGCATCCTAGTATACCAGTCGAATCAAAGCTTAGTGTAAATTGCAGAAAAGAAATGTCTGAATTTGCACTGCTATCCCCTTTATATTTTCAAATTAATACAGCAATTAGAGATGCTTCCGAGATCATTAAAAAGAATCTTCTATTCTCCAGAATGATATTTTAATGGTTGATGACAGATTTCTCGTAGTAGAGCATAAGAATTTAGTAATTGATCAAAATGCAATCGCCGAAGACAGATTTTCTGTAATATACGATCTTCGATCGATGATGATGTAATATATGGCTTTGAACTCTTGGGTACGTATAAGAATGGCGAAAAAATTTGAGGATTTTGAACGGCAAACTAGAAAAGCCAAGAAACTGCAAGCTGAAAGTGGCAGTTTAACTTAAGCCAATTTAAAATACGATAACAGTTTATGCTCTGAAACTGAAAATTTGGACAGAACTTTTTACCTTGGTGATAAGAATGGTCGAATGATGCCTGGCATGAAATATTTCCTTTCAGAGAAAATAGATGATGGCCCCCGCAAGTACGTCCAAAGAAGATTAATTCTGCTCAATGTTTTTGAATCGCATGCTATTTGAAAAATTCAAAACCCTGCAGTTAAAAATAATTGACCAACATTTTCACAGCATAGACCTGGAAATTGTGTACTCGGTGGAGTCAGTGATACGCAGACAGTTTATGTATTTGTCCACCGCGAAAGTGTGAAATTTATTTTAGATACTGTAGACTTACAAGAATCAATCTCTTAAAATAATTTGCTCATCAACACTTATCAGGATGCTGTCAACAAGATTGTGTGGAGCGTTTCGACTCCAGAATGCTGCCTCAAACATTACACAGCTTGTCTTGGAACAAGACCTCCTAAAGATTTTATAACATCAGCTTAAATCGCATTATTTAAAAGGTAAAGATCAATCGTCATGCTTCAAGCACGTCAAGGACTTATTCATAGAAGGATCATTTCTTATTCTGTGAGTATATGCTTTCGCCAAAAACTATGCCGATTGGCACTTCCACGCAACGGCGTATGGAAAAACCACACGCGATGGTCTAAAGATCTAAAGCTCTAAAGATCCGACTTTGACAGCTACTGTCCTGTATCAGTGGGTTAAAAAAATCTTAGTCGAGACTTCCATATTTTTTATTCCCGAAGACAATCATGCCACCACTCATGAAGAACTTTAAATTAGACCAAGCATTGACCACTAAAGATCCAGCCTATCGAGAATAAGAATAAAACTAACTTAGAATAATAGAATAGAGTGAGCTTAAGCAAAATCAGCATGGTTGCCTAACCTCATCCTGCCCAGATGCCCAGAAAAGGTCATTTCCGGGACGATTTTTCTGTCGGTTTCCAGCTCATCGAGAATTAAGGTTGAAACCAGCAGCAAAGGACAGCTTGAATCACCCCCTAACTAATTCACGAGGGTTGCCATCTTTTATCCTGTCTGAAATACCAGGTAACCTTCTTTGAAATTTGGAAAGGGGCCTCTGGGGTTAAGCATATAACAGTTTCCCCTACACGTAACGGGCACAAATTGGTGAAAAAGCTAGATCACCTTGAAATATGAAACCTCTGCCAGAATTGACCTTCAAAACGCTTTCTTGTAGAAACTATGAAGGAGAAAGAAAAATTTGATAAGTTTTTTTTACTCAAAAATTACTAGGCCGATTCCAATGAAAAAAGTATATGTTGCGTAGTATATGAAGGTAATTCTCAAGGAGAAAAATAAGGAAAAAATGGAAGAAAATTATGGTTGAAAAAAATGTTGAAATTAAAAAAAAATTTTAAGTTACTATCGAGAAATATATTCCAAAATCTATTTTCAAAAAAATCTTAGGGCTATTTATTCGAGGATATATCCTAACAAAATCTTTTTTCTAGCATTTTTTTCATTCTTCTGGTAAAGTGTTTAATCATAATTGGTCAAATGTAGTTATTAAAATGAGATTTGCTCATATTTTTTGAAATTTGAAGAAAAAAATGTTAGGATGATATTTTGGCACAAATTTTGTATTATTCGCTCTAGAAAATTCTTGAATTAGATTTTTTAGAATACCAAAAAATAATTAAAAAATATAAAAACCTTATTTTGAATAATTATTTGCATTGTAAAATAAATGAAATCGTTTTTATAGCAAAAGGATGAAATGATTTTAATGAAGAAAAATATATATTTTGCCAAATGTAGTAGCACACTTTACCAGGAGGATGAAAAATATACTGCTGAAGAAACTAGGCAAAAGTTTTCTTTTAATTTTCGAAAAATTCTATTTTTTTAAACTTTAATGCAAAAAAGTTGTAAGAATATATCCTTGAACCACTTTTTAATTTTTCTTGGCCCTTTTGCAAATTTGAAACAGGGTTGCCCGGTATTTCGGATAGTATAAAAGATGGGAACCCTGGTAAATTAGTTAGGGGGAGACTCTATATGTATCTTGGCGCATGGTTTAACCTTATTTTCTTGGCACCAGAAACAGACACAAAATATGGACTTTTTTCTCGATGAACTGGAATTTTAGCGAATCAAGCTTGGACTAAAAATAAATTTACATAGTAGGAGCTCGATTAGTCACTATAATAACTAGTGCATATTATAATTATGACTTACTCATCCTGAAATAATTATGAATTGTTCATTTTAAGAAAACTTCTGTTAAATTTTAGGGAACCACTATCTACATTTAATTTGTTAATACAAATTGTATCAAGTATAAACTTCTTCAAACTTTCTGATAAATAGTGCGTATTTTTTTCGAAGACTATCAACAATTCTGAAAAACTGGAATAATATATATATATATATATTTAATTAAAAATTTGTCATAAGGACAACCGCAGGATTTCGCCTGGAGAGGGTGCAAATCTGAAAAATTGCATCCGCTTCCAGCGAAATCGCGGTAAAATTTCAGCCATAACTACGTCTCACAACCGTGAGATAGGTGGTTACAGTCTGTAAAGGAATCAATACGACGATCCAGCAAAAGCCTCGTAGACCCTAAGAACACGGAGCGACCCAAGGATAACCACCTTCTGCATTTTTCCCGCAAGTGTTCTAACATATTGTTGACACGCAGGGATGCTTTTTAGGCTATTAGCAAGTGAAAGCTTGGCACCTCCAAGAGCGCCGATGATAAGGACGATCAGTTTAACAGAATATTCCGGGTACAATCGTTGCAACTCCCTTATAAGGTTTCGATACCTCTCTTTCTTTTCATTCTCCTTGGCTATGATGTTTTTGTCAGCTGGTGCCGAAAATTCGATAACGAACATGGTTCGCTTCTCGAAGTCCAGAAGAACCATGTCAGGCCTCGAGTGAGCAACAGAAACAATTGTCGAGAACATAAAGTTCCAGTATATGCGGCACTTACCATTCTCGACAATTGTCTCAATTACCCTAGGAGCATTTAGAGGAGCGATATTCAGGTGAATGCCGTAGGATTAACAGAGATGGTAATAAAGTACTCTTAGTGCCGCATTGTGCCTTTGAATGTAGGTCTTTCCCGCGTGTGTTGGACAACTAGATAGTATGTGAGCTAAATGTTCGGGGTGTGCATGGCACGCCCTGCAGCTATCATCGGGAATGTCTTGGCTCAAAATGT
>NC_046665.1:10106428-10113332 GCF_010883055.1 Belonocnema kinseyi | reverse complement strand
ATAATCAGGAATTAAAGTTAGCCAACATCCAAAAATCTTCTTCCTTTTATTGACTGGACATACTAGGGGATCATCTATAAACTACATTACCAACTTTGGGCAACGTTTAACTCTTCCCCCTCGTTGACAACCGTTGATTTGGTTATAACCCCCTGCCCCCGCCGCAACGAAAGTAACGTAGCCTTCAGGTATAACTCGATTTGATATTTATACTGCTTTTTTTGTGTTTACAGCGAGTCAAGTTGCTAATATGTCTGTATTTTCTACGTGACCGTGTGGTAAATTAAAAATTTCGATAACAAATAAACAATTAAGCCTTAAGCGCCCTTTGGGGTACTATTTTCCGAACGAGTCTTTAAAATCACAGTGAGATATCTTCCCCCCCATGGAAAAATTCGAATCGCGCGCGTCCCCACTTGTTTTGAAGTTTCTTGGTTTTTGCGCGTTAAAGGGTTAAAATAAAAAAGTGATTTTCAAAATAAGTGTTGACATATGCCAAATTGAATTTTATGTGGTAGGTAATCTGAGTGTTATTTGATTTCTTAACTAAGAAAAGTGAATTTTGAACCAAAAATGGAATAGTTAAACTTTTGATGTCGACCAGGTAATAAGATTAATTAGAAGATGTTATTGTTTGTTGGTATACTGGTCCGAAATTTATTTACTAAAATTTTAACACTCGCCCTTCGACAAAGAGCCTCATCAGCCATTTAACTATGTACAGCCATGGCTTCCGTTTCCGGTACCGATTGTGAGAGAACTCTCTTGCGTCAAGTGATGTTCTTTGGCTTTAATGAAGGGAATAAGGGTGAGTGGATGCAGAAAGGGCAGAGATCGGGTGTAAAGGAAGAAAAGTGAGTGAAGGCAAATGTGTAAAGGGTGAAAGTGACCGGTTTAAAGTAGAAATTTTGACTCTGCGGAGTCTTTGAGGTTAGGAGTAGGAAAAATTGGTGCTCGGTAAGGGGATACGAGGTGGTTGATTAAGGCGGGAAACGTCACGGAGCTTTTGGTAAGGTAGGATGCTGACGACGCGGAGTCCACAAACTGGCGCCAGAGGGCAAAAGTTACTGGACTATCGCACAGATCAGCAAGCCGTAATGGCAACAAGAGCTGACGTTGCTAAAAGCGTGCGCTGTAGGGGGCAGGGTGACTTTGATCGCAGTGACAGTAGCGGCGAGGAAAGTTTCGAGAAGTCGACCAGGGAGGCGAGGGTAGTAGACTCAGAGACTGTCAAGCAATGTGGAAGACCGTCAAATTTACAGCGCCCCGACAAGCTAGGCAACGCGGGTTCAAATAGGAGTCTGGACGAATGGCCAAAAAAGGCAAGCGCAACTAGCAGTCAAGGGGAGGATGAAAGGAAAAGAGTGGCAGGGGACGATGATGTAGAAAGGGATAAAGATAATATGAAAGTTATGATTAGATAAAAACACCAGAAAGAGATTTGGGAAATAAAGAGATGTTTGAAAAAGTGGAAGCTCTCATAAAAGGGTTTAGAGAGGAAACAAGAGAAAGTGATAGGATTATATGAATAGGGACATGAACAGGCAGGGAAATGACGTAAGGGGGAAGCGAAAAAGGTAAGAGACAAATGGGAAGCAAATGGGAAGAATGGGATAAACGCCGGAAGAAGGAGAAGGACAAGGCTTGGCGTAAGCTAGAGAGCATTAATAATAGACTGAGAGAGGTTAAGGAAGAAAGAACTAGAGAGATTAAACAGTCGGAAGAACGGGTAAGCAATTTAGAAATTAGGAATGAGCATATGCAAAACAGAGAATGAGGAAATAGTGAAAGGGAAAGAAAAGAACGTTCAAATCGAAAATAAAAGATTGAAGAAAAGACTGAGTGAGATTGAAAGAAGATTAGAAGGAGAAGAAAGGGCAATGAGGAAAAATAACTTAGTAGTCAAGGGATTAAAAGTGGAGAGTGAAACTGGAGAAGTGGAAATAAAAAATCTTTTGAGAGACATTAAAGTGCAGGTAAGGGTAGAAGGAGTCAAGGGAATAGGAGGGACGAAGAAAGGAAAAGAAGGAATGTTTCTAACGGCAGAGGGAAAACAAAATGAATAGGAAAGAAGAGGGAAGGGAGGAGAGAAACGTGAAAATAGATTTCTGGAATGTGTCAGGTTTGAAAAATAAGAATAAAGGATTTTGGGGGGCAGATAGAAAAGTGGGATCTGAATATCATGAGTGAAACTTGGGCAGATGAGAAAGACTTGAAGGGCGTGAAAAAGATGTTACCGAAAGGTTATGTGTGGGCAATGGAAGAAGCAAGAAAAGAACATTTTAAAGGGAGAGGAATGGGCGGCATGGTTTCAGGGGTAAAAAAAGAATTATCAGTAAAAGGGAGAAAAGATGGGGACATGGAGGAAAGGATGAAACTATGGTAAGAAGAATTACAATTGAAAAAGTAGAAATAGCGGTGATTTGTGTATACAGAAGAAGAGGGGAGGAGGAAGGCTGGAGAGTAATAAAGAGGTGCATGGAAGAAAAAAAGGAAGAATTGGTTTTAATAGGAGGGGACTTTGATGCATTGACTGGCGTACAAGGAAGAGAGTTATGGGACGAAGAAAAGGAGGCATATAGGTATAAGAAACTCCAAACATAAAGAGACGGACAGGGAGGGAAAAAGTTACTAAACATGATAGGAGAAACAGGATAGTTTATATGTAATAGCAATATGAAAGGAGATGGAGGAAGGGAAAATCATATTCATAGGAAATAAAGCAACAGTAATAGACCACATCTTGGCCTAAGAAAGAATGCGGCAAATGATAGAGAGTATGAAGGTAGGAAATGATATAGGGTCCGAGCACATCTCAGTCATAGCTACACTAAAAAGAGTCGTTAGTAGGCGTGGCAGAGGGAGAAAAAAATGGGGATGAAAGTGACACGAAAATGGGAGTCTGGGGGGGATGCATAAATTACAAGAGTTTAAACAAAAGATGGAAAAGCAGAAGGTTAGGTACGAAAAAGAGGATACAGTAGGCTCGTTAATTAAACGGTTGAAAGGGTCGATTGAGAAGATGAAGGATGAGCTGGGTACTAAAGAAGAAAGAGTAAGGGAAAAAAGAGGCTAGTGGGACGAGGTATGTTGGCAGAGTAAATAGAAAATGAGAGAGTTTCTAAGAAAATGGAGAAAAGGGGAAATGGAGAAGGAGAAGTATATCAGGAGGAAAAAAGAACATGAGAAGATGCTGGGAAGAAAAAGAAGAAGGGGGAATAAGTAATATAAAGCAGAAGTAGAAAAAGCGATCAAAGAAGGTAGGGTGGGGGATATAATAAATAGGGGTAGAGGGGAAATAAAGGCTACTAATGAAGAAATAGAAATGGAGGAAAGGACGGCTTATTTCAACGATCTATTACAGGGATAGCAACATAAGATCAGAGGGGAAAAGAGTAGGATGGTCCAAGGAGAAATGGAGGAAGGGAACGAGATAACAAGAGAAGAAGTGGATGAGGCAATAAGTAGGTTAAAAAGAAACAAGGTGACAGGAGAAGATGGGATGGAGAACAAAGCGATGAAAAAAGGAGGAGGAGGGGTTAGGGATGGGATGTGGAAGATTTGCAAGAAGGTTCGGCAAGGGGAAGGGTGGCCGGAAGAGTGAATGACAGAACTAGTGGTACCGCTTGTCAAGCAAGGGAAAGGAAAGAAGATAGAAAAATACAGAGGGATCACTCTGATGCCTGCCGGTTATAAAATATATGCAGAAATCTGAAGAAAAAGGTTAAAGAGTCAGGTAGAACAAAAAGAAATCGCATTGTTCGTCAATTTCAAAGTAGCTTTTGACTCAGTGAACCGAAAAGTGCTATGGCAGGCAATGAAAGAGAGGGGCGTAGAGGAACAGTTAATGGAGAGGATAAAAGAAATTTTTACCAAAACCAAGATTAGGGTGAAAATAGGAAAGGAAAAAGGCCAGGTTTTCTGGATAGGAAGAGGCCTAAGGCAAGGGTGCCTGTTGAGTCCGTCACTATTTAATATTCTGCTGGCAGACTTACAGGAGAAGCGAAAGGAGTACGGGAATGGAGGAACGGTTTTGGCTAATAGAAAACTATACTCTATAGCATACGCGGACGATGTAGTTCTGTTAGCAGATGATGAGAAGAGGATGGACCTGACGATAAGAAACTTCGAAGAGTATGTGAAAGCAAAAAATTTGAACGTGAACTTTAATAAGAGAAAGGTGGTGTGCTTCAGAAATATAAAAAACAAAATAAATTACGTTTGGAAGATGAACGGACAAAAAGTAGAAGTTGTAGAGGAGTTCTGTTGCCTAGGTTTTTTGGTTTGAGGCAAGAGGGGGAAACGAGCTGCAGGTGATGAAAAGAATAGAATGTGCAATTAAAGTGATGGGCCAAGTATGGGGTATAGGAAAGAGAAGGTTTAAGGACGATTGGAGAATGAGGGACTGCTTGTTTAATGCCTTGGGTTGGGTTGGGTGAAATTGCCTAGGATACATCTTACGGGAAGAAGTAGGGACGGAAAAAATGGTTACTAGACAAATTGAGAGAGCCAGGAGATTTAAAGAAAAGTTGAGAAGGGGAGAGAAAAGCAGAATAACAAAAGCATCTTTGCGGGAAATTCGGAACAATGAGGTGAGATGCAATTTAGGAAATTCAAAATGGGAGGAAGTTAGGAGAAATATAAGAAGGGTTTGTAATATACGAGAAGGGGTTATGCAGTGCCAGGGCATAGAGTTCGAGCAATTAGTAAAACAAAGAGAAGAGAGATGGACAATGATTATAGATTCGAGATATAATAGATGGTATGTGATGGTTAAAGGGTTGACGGATCTGAAAAAGATAAAAAAGGAAGAAAAATGGAGTAGGGTTGTACGGATTAGAATGGAAGAAGGAGTGAGAGCGTGCAGGTATTGGATGGATGAAAACGAGAATTTATGTAGAGTATGTGGATACGAAATGGAGTCATGGGCACATGTATTAGAGAGATGTACAGGAGAAGAAGAGGGACAGTTGAATGTGGATGAGCGTGTAAGATGGATTTTGGACAGTGATGGACAGGTAGTGATGTGGATGAAGAAATTGGAAGAAGTAAGGGAAAGCAAAGAAGTAGGGAAGAGCCAAATTGGCTATCCTGAAAAAGGAGAGTAAAATTGTTTTCCATATTGGGGAAAATGCATCTTTATGGTAAAAGGAAACGGAAGCCCTGGAAGTTTGCCAAAACAGATACAGTAGATGTTAAAAAAGACAAAAAGGACCCCGCACTAAATGTATGGGAAAATGGTTTTCGGTGGATTTAGATGAAACTTTCTAATTTTTAAGGTTATAAGTGCCGGATAAAATATCCGTAAGAAAATATTTTTAAAAAAGACAGTTTTAGCGCTATGCGACGCTAAGCGCTCAAGATCACTGAATAAAACGAATTACAACAGATTTTTTTACGAAAGCGATGTCAAGATAAAAATCACGGTTCAGATCGTGGTCTTTCATATTTTCGCCTACACCGTTGACTCATATAGCGCGCTTCTCAAAATGATCAAACGCTAAGCGCCCAAGATTTTAACTTGACTGATTAATCACTTCTTTAAAGGCAGAAATGGTACCCAAAGTAACATTAGTAACTAGTGCGCACACACCGATAATAACATTCTACCCTTCGAAAGAGGGTTGAACGCTAAGCGCTCCAGATCAGGGAATAAAACCAATACTAGTAACTCTAGCGACAAAAGCGATGTCACTATAAGAATCACGCGTCAGAAAGTAGTCAGTAACATGTTTACACAAACCAATGACAATATGAGGTAACACCGTTGCCTCATAGAGCGCGCTTCTCAGAACGGGCAAACGATAAGCACAGAAGATTTTAACTTGACTAAGAAATCACTTTTTCAAAGGCCTTTCACAAAAGAAATGACAGACAAACATATCGTCGTCGATGGAAATAATGAGTGACTGCTGCATAATGAACGACTGTCACTTTTTAAATCAAAAAGCGAACGACTTCAGAATGAGCAACGAACTGAAAGTAGGCCTAATGACTTAAAAAAAAGTTTAAACCTCGACATTCACTTATTATCATATTAAACACACACACACACACACACACACACACATATATATATATATATATATAATTAAAAATTTATCATAAGGACAACCGCAGGATTTCGCCGGGAGCGGGTGCTAATCTGGAAAATTGCACCCGCTCCCAGCGAAATCGCGGTAAAATTTCAGCCATAACCACGTGTCACGACCGTGAGATAGGTGGTTACAGTCTGTAAAGGAATCAATACGACGATCCAGCAAAAGCCTCCTGCACCCTAAGAACACAGAGCGACCCAAGGACAACCGCCTTCTGCATTTTTCCCGCAAGTGTTTTAGCATATGGTTGACACGCAGGGATGCTTTTTAGGCCATTAGTAAGTGAAAGCCTGGAACCTCCAAGAGCGCCGATGATAAGGACGATTAGTTTAACAGAATATTCCGGGTACAATCGTTGCAACTCCCTTATAAGCTCGATACCTCTCTTTCTTTTCATTCTCCTTGGTTATGATGCTTTTGTCAGCTGGTGCCGAAAATTCGATAACGAACATGATTGGCTTCTCGAAGTCAAGAAGAACCATGTGAGGCCTCGAGAGAGCAACAGGTACAATGGTCGAGAATATAAAGTTCCAGTATATGCGGAACTTCCCATTCTCGACAATTGACTCAATTTCCCTAGGAACATTTAGAGGAGCGATATTAAGGTTAATGCCGTAAGAGTGATAGAGATGGTAATAAAGCACTCTTAGTGCCGCATTGTGCCTTTGAATGTAGATTGTTCCCGCGTGAGTTGGACAACTAGTTAATATGTGAGCTAAATGCTCGGGGTGTGCATGGCACGCCCTGCAGCTATCATCGGGAATGTCTTGGCTCAAAATGTGGCGACGGTATGTTAAGGTGGAAAT
>NC_046665.1:10104243-10106328 GCF_010883055.1 Belonocnema kinseyi | reverse complement strand
AAATTAAAATTCGAAAATTTTTTCTAAAGCCTCCAGGGGACTTCGTTTTCGCACGAAAAAATTTTATGTGCCCTTATTGCATCCGGACCCACAATTTAAAAAGTGACAGAATTTTTTATAACAAGATAATTTTTGTGGAAGAAAGGGATGTGCTGTTGAATTTTTTGAAATAAATTGTTTATAATAATAAAATCACATTGTTGAGTATGAAAACGTATAAAATGTGTACATGTATTATTTTTTAGATTTCTTAAAAATTCTTCATTTATAAATATTGGAGCCTATACGTCATACGTTCATGAGTTTTTTATGGACTACAAAATCAAAACACACACTTAATTAGAATCTAAGTTTTATAAATTTATACTATGATATATTTTATCATAATATTTTCTGCAAAAAAAAGGATGATGTAGGTATTTCTTTATAAGACTTTTTAAGAATAATAATTAAAATGGTTAAACATGAATATTTCTTTACTAATTTCTTTATGAAACTCATCTTTTTTCCTAAACGTTCCCCACCTTTCGTCTGTAGCTTTGCAGTGGCTTTCTATAGTGGGATCGCTTTTTGTGTTGTGCCTCCACTCAGTATGACTTGAAATGCATTCTAAACTGCGTTGCGTATTGTGTGTGCGAACTCTTTTGCATTTTAATATGTCTAGGGCTTTAGCGTACCGGTACGGAATTGTGTAAGGTGAAAATTCAACTTAACGTGCTTCTTGTCGACTTACGGCGACACCTGGCTTAGGAATCTAGCAGTGCGCCTGACCTTGTCTCACTGCCTCACTGCTCTTCCCATGCTGTTCTGGAACACATTTCTCACTCATTTCTAATCTTATCGCGACCTTCTCGTACTTGCCCTTATCGACGCACTTCCAACAGTCATTTTTTCTATCGATTTCTTGGAAATTCATTGAAACATAGTGGTAGCCAAGACATCGGTAGCATCTAGTGACAGTCGTCCATCTATTTTGTCGATATATTCACTCACCTTATTATTAGTCTATCTCATCAAAGGCTAGAATAGTTTGCCACAGGATCACTCATGAGAGATTTACTTTCAGTCCTTCTCCTATTTCCTCTTCGAATAAAGTATCAATATTTGCTTCGTTACGAAGTTGATGCAAAAACAGAAGTAACTGCTGTCCCGGAATCCTATACGGTCTATTAATCGCTCGTAGTACAGGAAGCAAGGGGCCTAAACCTTGGAGTATTAACATCAGCATTACAGAACATGCACGTTTACCTGCCTGTTTGTGTAAGAACATTCAGTCTTAAACAGCCTGGGTCACGTTGGAGCTTCTCTATCTCATTGCGAATCGATTCATTGCAATTGAGACATGACCTACTCTCATCGGCGACTTCAAGTGGTGATCTTCGAAGTTGAAGGCGTCTAAAAATTGTAATGTTTAGCCTATCAGAATTATTATTTCCATTGATTCGAGTCATTTGTCCTGGCTGATAGATTCTATCGCACACATAGCAATTAACTCGAACTCTGAATGCCATTTTTTAAACCATAAGAGAAACAAGCTCTTATGGTCTTGAAAGGCAGAGGAATGTATTAATAAAACGAAAGAAAAACTCGGAAACAACAAAAGAAAACAAATAAACACAAGAAACTAAAGACAAAAAGGGAATAAGAAATACAACACAATTAATACAGAAGGGAACGAAATAGGAAAATAGGCAACTTAGCTGACCCGAAGAATTACAGGCCAATAACTTGTCTGGACACACTTTATAAGATATTCACAGCTATCCTAAATGATAGGATTGTTCGGGCAATTGAACCTATGTGACAAGAAGTGTATGAACAACGAGGCTCAAAAAAAGGCGTAGCCGGATGTCGGGAGAACCTGCTCATCGATAGATGTATCTGCGAAGATGCAGCATTCTACCAGCGTGACCTATCGATGGCCTGGATTGATTATCGGAAAGCTTTCGATTCGACTTCCCATTGACTTATGATCTGTCTTTCGGAAATCTTAAAGGTTCATCCGCAAATAGTTGGGTGCATAGAGAGATTGATGCCGCTTTGGAAAACCAAATTTACTATCTCATCTGGAAAAAATCGTGTGAC
>NC_046665.1:10102498-10104143 GCF_010883055.1 Belonocnema kinseyi | reverse complement strand
TTTGAAAATTAAAATTCGAAAATTTTTTCTAAAGCCTCCAGGGGACTTCGTTTTCACACGAAAAAATTTTATGTGCCCTTATTGCATCCGGACCCACAATTAATGTCGGGATGATAATATATCATCAAAAGAATATTTTCCATAGTCCACAGTCCATGTAGTCGAGAATTGTTGTTTTACCCTTACTTCTTATGCAGTATACATAAACAATTACATAGTAAAAGACCCACTTAAGCATTTAATTATACTATATAACAAATACGCGTTAAGAAATTTTCTGACACGTGGACTCGATGTAATTTTTTCCCCAGAATCCAATCATGCTATTAGTTTTTTTGTAATAGACATTATTCAATACACTGTTTAAAAAAAAATTGTTTAGCAACCGAAAATTTTTATTTTGGATCATTTAGTTTTCTATGATGTCAGTTGGTCTGCTCGCAAAACATAATAGGTAAAAAAACGGTTTATAAGTTCACCACTTATTATAGTTTTTCGGTATTGATACCATTTTATAGTATATCACAACGAGGTTGGAACAAAATAAGTTCTTTTTCCTAGAACAACCTGATATAATGTTGGATTTGTTTAAATAAACTTTTTATGATAATTTAACAGAATTATTTCCCGACATTTCAAATTGCAGAAACTAAATAATATTTAAAAAAATAATTTAAATTTGTGTTATGTGTATTTTAAAATACACGAACTGTTAACAGGAATATCAATATATGTTGTAAATTACTTCACAACTTTTTACAAGGACAGGAAATCTTTAGGTTGTATGTGTTTTAGACCATTTCACAACGTTTAAGATGGGCATAAAATGTAAATTTTTCTGGACATTTGCAATTTTCCATAAATATGGAACTTACAATGTATATATACAGTGAAAATATTCAATAGCCCTCCCTTCTATAGCCTCTGCGAGAATAGACCCCGCGTCCCATATAGGTATAACAGAGCTGGGCGGGGTGCTCTGATCTCTTGGAAAACTTTGCTAATTTCAAATAACCACTAACTGACCTTGAAAGTTACAATTGACGTATGACTTGCGTACGTACCTGAACGTAGAATTTTCCGCTCTATCGATTGCAGATGTAAAAAGGGGGTTTCCATTTAAAAAAAAAACAAAGTTGACTTTCAAAAATCCATGAAGGTCAACTTCAAGGTCAAAATCAAGGTCACCATTGAATTCCTCGTTGAAATTTACTTCAGGAATGACCTTCACTTTTTTGAAAAATATTTTACTTGAGGAAATATCTAATCGTCTCGGACTTTTTAGACACCTTATATATATATATATATACTCAGAAAAAATAAATAGCTTCAAGGAGTTATGTGTTGCCCTCATAACACCTGATAAAGAATGCCCACCCATCACTACCGAGGAGGTGAAAAAAGTATTAAGAGGGATGAAGATCTAATCTGCACCGGGACCAGATTGTATCACAACCTTCTGTCGAAAAAGTTTTCTTCAACCCCTCGGCATTTGGCCCGTATTTTCACCTCATATTTGAAGTCGGAAGAGCTGATTTCAGAGTGGTTGGTGGAAGGGCGCACAATACTCCTGCCGAAAATAGGCAACTTAGCTGACCCGAAGCACTACAGGCCAATAACTTGTCTGAACACGCTTTATAAGATA
>NC_046665.1:10101180-10102398 GCF_010883055.1 Belonocnema kinseyi | reverse complement strand
CTCGAGTGAGCAACAGAAACAGTTGTCGAGAATATAAAGTTCCAGTATATGCGGCACTTCCCATTCTCTACAATTGACTCAATTTCCCTAGGAGCATTTAGAAGAGCGATATTAAGGTGAATGCCGTAGGAGTGACAGAGGTGGTAATAAAGCACTCTTAGTGCCGTATTGTGCCTTTGAATGTAGGTCGTTCCCGCGTGTGTTGGACAACTAGATAGTATGTGAGCTAAATGCTCGGGGTGTGCATGGCACGCCCTGCAGCTATCATCGGGAATGTCTTGGCTCAAAATGTGGCGACGGTATGTTAAGGTAGAAATGATACCATCTTGGTATGCAAAAATGAAACCAGACTTCAATCCGGGCGATTTAAGGAAAGCATCGTTAGCTTACAAGATATTGACTGCTCCTTCACATTTCTGTGGAAGATACCGTGCATCCTCTTATCGAGGAGCTGTTCACGAAACTTTTTCTCTTGTGCTTTCTTAATCCGGGCTTTCAGGAGTGAGTACTCGAGATTGATTAGATTTGATGCATTTTGCTCACCCCTAATACTGAAGTCAAGTCCGAGTGTTTCAGCAGCCTCATCCGCTACTTTGTACAGAAATGCTCCTTTGCCCACTTCTTCGCGATTCCTGAACATTTTAAGAAGAGGGTCTCTTCCATTTGCAACTCTTTGTGCTGTATCCAGAATAATCCTTTTGTGAAGACATTCAAGACTCAATATTCCACGACCCCCTTGACGGCGTGAGATGTACAGTCGCGGAACGGAAGACTTAAGATGCATGCTTTTGTTCATGTGCATACCCTTTCTTGTCCCGATATCAAGAGATCTGAGCTCGTTCTTCGTCCATGAAACTACTCCAAATGAATAGAGTAGTACCGGGACGGCAAGCATGGTCGTTGCAGATACTTTGTTCCTCGCCGACAGTTCGAAAGACCAAATCTGTCGCATGAGACGTTTGTATCTGCTTCGGAGAGTATCCTTTATAGATGTCACATCCTGAATGCGGCTCTCTGGCACGCCCAGGTATGTATAAGTCTCTCCAGCGCAAAGGTGACGTATGGCGCTTCTATCAACGAGCTCAGGATCTTCAGGGATGCCATTAAGTTTTCCTTGCTTCAAATATACCTTGGCGCATTTGTCTAACCCAAATTCCATTCCAATTTCCTTAGTATATCGTTCGACAATCCCCAGAGCTAGATGCAGTTGCTCTCTGT
>NC_046665.1:10078151-10101080 GCF_010883055.1 Belonocnema kinseyi | reverse complement strand
CGGAATATTCTGTTAAACTGATCGTCCTTATCATCGGCGCTCTTGGAGGTGCTAAGCTTTCACTTGCTAATAGCCTAAAAAGCATCCCTGCGTGTCAACAATGTGCTAGAACACTTGCGGGAAAAATGCAGAAGACGGTTGTCCTTGGGTCTCTCCGTGTTCTTAGGGTGCACGAGGCTTTTGCTGGATCGTCGTATTGATTCCTTTATAGACTGTAACCACCTATCTCACGGTTGTGAGACGTGGTTGTGGCTAAAATTTTATCGCGATTTCGCTGGAAGCGGGTGCAATTTTGCAGATTAGCACCCGCTCCCGGCGAAATCCTGCCGTTGTCCTTATGACAAATTTTTGTCTTTTGTCTTTTCTAATACAAATTAATACTAATAGATAATTGAAATATTGCTCATGACTTTTTAAACAATTTTTAATTGTCACTTTTAATGTCCATTTCTTTCTCAAATTGGTATCCTATCCTACTTACTGTTAAATACTTACATAACTTTAATAGGGTCAATGATCTAATGGCTATACACCAACCTGTGAATGAACACGAATGCGAAAAATACATAAACATAATCTTTCAAAGCTAAAGTCTTTATGCTTTCCTATATATTTAGAATCTTAAAGCAATTATGAAGATTTTCATATACGATTAATTGCAGTAAATTTTTGTAAATAATTTTAAAAATTTCTCGAATGTGAAGCATTATCGATCACGGTGAGAAAACCGTCGGCCACTATAAGGTACGTGCCTAAGGAACTGTTTGTTAATGCTGCTTTTACAAATTCTGCATATTTGCTGCATCAAAGTTGTATAGTTATAATTGTAAGATATTATTATTCAATTTCGCACAAATATTTTTCACAAAAAGTACGGTCATTGGAGCAAAACTGTGACCCCGCAGGCCCAGTGACGGAATAGCAAATGACCGAGACCTGGTTGTTTTTTCGTTATTAATTTTATGTTTAAATAAGTTCTTTTTTAATAGTGAATAGAGATATCAAAGTTATTAATTAATTGTTATGGTTTAAATATATATTTTTGTGGTTAGAACTTAAAAAAATACACACGAACTAAGTTGAAGGTAAGGCAACTTTAAGGTTAGAATTTTAATGCTTTTTGAATTGTAGTAGTTTAACTTACTATTTTATTGTAATATTTACTCAAAAATACTGGTGAGAGTTTAAAAATAGAAATGTTTTATATTCCTATTTTTAAACGTATGATCAGTATTTTAAATGCGCAAAAATTGTTACACATAAAATCTTAGTGCTAATAAGGTCACTAGACAAGTGTGATCTATTTTAAAACGAAAAAGTGTTTTTTTTTTAAGGTCAACAGAACTTATGGAAATATGTTATAGAAATAATATTGCAATAAAAAAGATATAAACCTAAAACTAATAAAAATTAGAAAAAGATAACCTAATTCTTTGTTGAACTTTTGTATTCCCGCCTTTCTTTATACATAAATGTCCCGTGGTTTTCATTGAAATAATATATTTAATGAATTAAGCAACGCTTTCTAATATTTTACATTATTTAATTGCTTATTTTGTATTGTAACTATGTAATTTTATACTTAAATCCTAATTCTAATTTCTGGTGACGATAATGTTCATTCATTAGTCCTCGACGGTACATTCATTGGCTCACAGTATCCATTCACTGGTGTTTTCGTTAATTTTGCACTATTTAATCAGTTTTTATACATTTTTTTTTTCGTTAACAATGAAATTTCTTTATCGGATTATAAAATATAAATTTTGAAGAATCTATTTTCAAAAGTGTTTTACGCAAAATCAATTATTATAACGTGAAACGGAATAGTTGTAATCAGTGATTTCCTTAAGTGTTTTACTTTTCTTCTGATGTATATCAAATTTATATTTGATTAATTTGTTAAAAACATCTCTTAAAATTTGCTTCAAGTTGCGTATGTATGTTTTACCTCTTTTTGACATTCTTTCTGTTCACTATAATAGAAATTTGGTCAAAATTAAAAGTAAAGTGTCAAAGTTATGTAAGTATTCAACAATGAGTATCATAGGATATCAACTTGAGAACAAAATGGACATACATGGCTCGATTTTTAGAAATTCTGAGAAAAAAACATAATTAATTATTTCAATAATCCCATAATGTCTAAAAAAATACTACACCAAGCAATATCTAACTATGCGCCTGGTGGCACTTGTTAATGTTGGAATTTCAAAGAAAAAAATAGGGATACTCTTTCTTCAGAAATGCAAACTTTTTTTTTATGCAGGAAAGTCTGATTAAAATTTTAATATTTTTCAGGGGTAATAAGTTTAAAAGTAATAAATTCTTTAAATGTTGGTGCTTCACAGTTTAAACAGTCATTAAAAAACAAATTAATAATTTAACTAGACATTTAAATATTAGAATTTAAACTTACAAAATTAAAATTAGAATATTTAAATTAATCCATTAAATATATTCCAATATTAGCCCTGGGGTTTCAGCGGAACAGCTTGGCTGAGATTTTGTCGGCAAGATCCAAATGATTCGATAGCTCAATTGGTTAGGACTTGCAGTGAAATTTAGGTTTAGACTTAGGATTTGGTAGTTTAGGGAGGCTTCGAATCCCGAGAGGGGGAAATACTTAAACAATTTGGATTTGGAGTTGCGTCGCTTTTGAAAATAAATAATGTCCCTATTAACAATCATAAACGAGTCTGTAGAACCATTGACGTAGTTCATCTTACCTTAAAATTTACTAAGATGGTATACGCAGTAACAAAAACGATGATTCATGTAACTGCTTTTCGCAAAAATACGGATAGGTTGGTAAATGCAGCTATTCATTCATCAGTCAGATAAAGAAAAACTTCTAACAAGAGATGAAAAGGTACCGCTGTAGAAGGCTGATGATTACAAGAATCATGCCATTCAAATACAGGAGGAATTAGGTCCCTACGTATATGATGAGAAGACAAAAGAAAGCAGGGGAGTGACTGGTGACGCGCTATACGTATCTCGAGTCCTAATAAATAGTTTTGAATTCTCCCGGGCTCATTCCTAAGGACTTTAAATGCGCTCTTTCGCACCACCAAAAATTCAATTGCGTTAGATCTTAAGTACTAATAACGAAAGTGCACAAGGAGGTGGGGGGCTGGTGACACACTATACCTATCTCGGGCTCTAATTATTATTACACATTAAGCCATTTCCCTTTCGGGGTAGGCGTGTCTCACTCGGTGGGGGAAAGGAGTAGTGTGTGGAAGGGATAGAAAATTTTCAGATTGATCCAGAATTATCGTGTTATTTATGTAAATAACACTTTCGTTCCGCAACACTGCTCCGACCCAGGTTGCTGATCAATCTCTCTAGCAATCACCCCAAGTGAAGATCCGCACAAAGTCGTTATTGCAGGTTCTCCACTTGGGTCCATTAGTAAGTAATATTTTTTAATTCCTTTTGGCTCATTCCGAAGTTCTTCAAATGCGCTCCATCGCACCATGAAAAAATGAAATCCACCTGGATTGCAAGTACTAATAACGAGAGCGTGCAAAGATGGAGGGGGGGAGGCATTGGTTACACGCTATACGTATCTCGAGTTCTGATTAAAAATGTTTAATTCTCTTGAGTTCATTTCGAACGACTTTAAATACACTCCATCGCAACACCAAAAAATGCAATTGTGCTAGATCGCAATTATTGCCAACGGGAGTGCATAAGGAAGTGAGCAGGGAGAGGAGGGTGAAACGCTATGCATATCTCGAGTCGTAATTACAAAATTCTTTTCGGCTCACTCCACAGGACTTCGAATGCGCTCCATCACTCCAACAAACAATTATATTGCGCTAGATCGCAATTACTAATAACAAAAGCATGCAAGGAGGGTTGGGGGAGCTTATAAAAAGAGTGCGCAAGCTAGTAAGGGGGGGAGGTGACGTGCTATACGTATCTCGAGTCCTAAATAATATTTTTTAATTCTCCTAGACTCATTCCGAAGTAATTTAAATGAGCTCCATCGCAACACTATAAAATGTAATTGCGCTAGATCGCAAGTACTTATAACAAGAGTGCACAAGGGGGTGGGTGACTTGCTATAAATATATCGAGTCCTAAATAATATTTTTTAATTCTCTTTGGCTCATTCTGCAGGAATTTAAATGCGCTCCATCGCAACACCAAAAATGCGATTGCACTAGATCGCAAGTACTTATAAAAAGAGTGCATAAGGAGGTGGGGGTGACGTTCTACACGTATCTCGACCCTAATTATATTTTCTAATTCACCTTGGCTCATTCCGAAGGTATCAAAGTGCGCTCCATCGCGCCAACAAACAATTTAATCGCGCTGGATCGCAATTACTGATAATGAGAGTGCACAAGGAAGTGTGGGGGAAGGGAGTGGCTGGTGATTCGTTATGCGTATCTCGAGCCCTAATTGATATTTTTTAATTCCTTTTGGCTCATTGTGAAGAACTTCAAATGCGCTCCATCGCACCGCTAAAAAATTCAATTGCGCTAGATCACAGGCACTGGTCACGAAAATTCACAATGAGGGGAGAGGCCGGTGACACGTTATACGTATCTTAAGCCGTAATTAAGATTTTTTCAGTCTATTTGGCTCTTTTCACAGGACTTCCAATGCGCTCCATCGTTCCACAAAAATTTTTCTATTCCGCTGGATTGCAAGTTCCGATCACGAGAGTTCCATTAACCAATTATGCAAACGTCAAAACGAAGTAAAATAATTTCTATGGCTGAGAAAAAACAGGTTTAAACAGGTTCTTTTCACTTTTAAATGACCCAAGGCAAGAATCGAACGCTCTGACATAGCCTTTGCACTCCATATCGCGGTCATCGAGATCTTTGCGCATACATGGATTCGATCTATGACCTCAGAAACCTTAAAACAAAACAAAATATTTCTTTTTTGATCGAATTCAAAATGCCATTTCTTCGGTGCGCTTATACGTATTTATATGAAACATTCCTAGCCAGTTCAGTGCGGCAAATTGTAATCTATCAATAGAATCCACACGTTCTGCAATTTCAAATGTTTAACGAGATGCATGTGAAATAGGAGAATTCTACTGTAAGCTCGAGCTCAGCCCAATACAGTTCAATGTCGCGGTACTACCTAACGAGTAATTCTTGAAAGAGGATTTAAAATGTGATAGAAATACAGCTGTGCCTAACTATCGGCCACACTACATGTTTATTTTCTATTGATAGAAATTAATTTAAAGCAAAGAGCTACAAAAGTAACCATACCAATAATATCTATAACAGATATTCCAAGAGAGGCTGGCGTATCTGTCGGTTTTACTGGCTTGTCGTTCCTCAGCAATAAAACCTGTTCAGTTGAGACGTTTTCCAAATTAGCAAAATAATCAAATGCTTTCTGAAAGGGCTCGTACTAAAACACAAAAGTCAATAATTTATGTATTACACCAACAATTTTTTTCTACGCTAATCTTACTTGAATATTCAAATTGGGTAGTTACTTTTGAGTAGCAAACAAGTTTAAATTGAAGATGTTTTGTTTATTTTAGTCTTATAATTTAAAAATTAACTGGCATCCTTCATACTTATATTTAAATTAAATATTCCAATTAGATTAGAACACAAAATATCAAATATAAAAGAAATAACTAATGTAATTTGTAGTATATTTCATTTGATGTTAAATGTTTCCAATCAATGTTAATTTGAGTTCCTTCCGTTGATGCAAAGTTTTATGTTAAGCGAATAATCAACGTTTTTTAATTAGAAACTTTTGCTAATTTCATGCATTTCGTTCGACGATGGCGTACATTTTCAGTGTAAGGTTAGACTCAAACGCGTAAAAGTGTCACTTGTGATAATATTTGCAACTATATATGTAAAGTATTGTCATGTAGGTTTAAATAATTTATAAAATGCTGTGTGTAGTCATATGTGACGTGCCACGAGGAAAGGGACGTTAAAGTTATCAGGAAAATCTTTCGACCGAAGCGATCAAAGAAGCCGTCGAAGTCAGACATTTAGAGAGTGAGGGAAAATCTTAGCAATTAATCCTCTTCAGTTACGACTACACTGTTGAAAGATAGTTGGTTTAATTTTCTTTGACCGTTTGGAAATGCATACATCACACCAAAGACGACGCTCAAATTATTTTAATGAACGTGTCAAAAAATATATAGTTACATACTTAAAAGTTTTTTTAGCTAGATTTTCTTACGTTTATTACATGCGTACAACAGCTAATTTCTACACTGCTTGTACGATACTGAACAATACGCCAAGCTTGCTCGGCAACTCATCCCTGAAATCTGTGGAAATATCAAGTCTCTCATACATGCGTACATAACTTTGCGGTTAAAACAGCGTTACTAAGTCCTAATTCCTGCCACATGGACATGATTCACATGCCGCGGCGGGTCAGCGAAGCCACCGCCTCCCTCAAACACATTCGCACAGTCGCCACAGCTCCCTTATAAGGTATCGATACAGCTCTTCCTTGTCCCTCTCGATTGTGACGTTATAGTCGACAGGGGCCGAGAATTCGATCAAGAACATAGTTAGTTTCTCAAAGTCAATGACAACGAAGTCGGGCCGTAAGTGTACAATGTGGACTATTTTCTAGAACATATAGTATCAGTGAATTCGGTAGTTCTCCTTCTGAAAAATGAAGTCTATCTCTCTCGGAGCTTTCGACAGGTCATGCTCGCAAATAAATTTGAAAATTTTTCGCAAAAAAATGGTAATATACCGATTTTTTAAATTACATATAATTTATCAGGACAGCGATTGTTCTTCAAAGTTATTAGGTTATATTTAATCAATTTTAACCCTTTGCCAGATATTTAAAAGTGCATCAATAAATATGTAGACGGTTTTAGTAAGAAATGAAGAATTGACTCTTTACAAAGGGTCATAACAAAATTAAAAATATTTAATAATTTCGAAGCTCTCAATCATTTAAAAATTTGTCAGAATACCATCTTTTTTATGTTTTTCTACATAGTAATTTAAAAAAACTCAAATAAGGGTCATTTAACATAGATTTATATGCGTTCTAACACGTTATAATTTAAAAAATGAAGAAATTTGATTAAAAATATGAAACACTTTTCAAATAGAAAAGAAATGTATCCTAAATTTTAACCAGAATTATATGTATAATTTAGAAAAAATTAGGTTAAACAACTACCGTAGGATCCCCCTGGGAACAACTGCCATCTAGGAAAATGACAACGGTTCCCTGTATAACCTCAGTAAATCAGACATATGGCCACTTTACAAGACCGTGAGATAGGTGATCACAGAGCACTCTGAAATTACGATAGACTAGCGAAACCCTCGTGTGTTCTGAGGACACGGAGCGGCCCAAGGATGACAGCATTCTGCATCCACATCGCAAGTGCCTAGGTATGTTTTTGGCACGCAGGTATGGACCTGAGGTTAGGAACCAGTGATACATTCGCACTTTTAAACTGTTTCCGTCATATACTTCCTTCGCCAGATGTCACTGTTGTCGTTATTAATAGATTAGTTCTACCAGTAAACATTAGTAACCTTGTAATGTCTCCAATGTTAAAATCGAATGCGGAGAATAATCGCAGAACTGCCATTATCCAAGTGATTTGCGATGTGCGCTCAGGGTTCTTGCCTTAGTCCAAAGCACTCTGGCCTCCTAACAGCCAAGATGCGAATCCATTGGACTATCACTTTTTAAGCGTTGTCAAAAGGTTCACTAACAAGTTTCAAAATCCGAATGCATGTAATATCATTAAGGACCGCTGTTCAGTCTGCGTTACAGCATGCATGTGCACGCTTCGGACAACGAATCGAGGCCGAAGTTCGAGCTGATGGGGATACACCAAATAAAGTTTGTCAATGAGTATCAGTTTAATGTTATGTATGACGGTTTCATGTGACTCTTCATTTTCATGTTAGAAAAGTCTGGCCCATTTAATTTTATTGTTCACTTGAAGCAAGTGTCTTTTGGTCATTCGATTCATTGTCCGTGTTTGCCTTTAACTTGCATCACCCGAAGCACTCGCAGCACCATAAACTATACAATTGATGGTCCGAAGGTCAAACTCCTCCGAGATATCGTCAAGAAGGCAGGCATCCATTTCTGCCAGATGTTAGTGCAGAGGAGCTACCTGGATGTTAATGTTCCTCCCTGTCGTGAAATCGCGATCTGTGGCCTTTCGATGATTCGTCCTCGTGTTCTCATTTAAATTATTTCCAGCAACCCGAACTCCAGGGTGATCGGCACTGTTTACCGACCACTTTTCGGGTATTCTCTGGGTTCCATCATTTTTAACGACATATACAACTTCTTTGTGGTTTGGTGGCGTCATAACTGTTCCCAAGAGCAGCTAGTTCGTCCATCCTTGTAGAGCCCCGAATACAAGGATAAGCCTGAATACTTATTATAAGCATATTCAGCAGAAGCCCTTGGAATAGGGAGCCTCTATCCATAGCCAGAGTACGCGTCCGGTAGGTTCCTCATAAGATTTATCATATGTATATTTTCCTATGACTCATCCACTAGACACATCTTTTGGTTGCGGATAGAGGGTTCCTGTAGCAAGGGTTTCTGCTGAATATGGTTACAATAATTAATAAACAGTCGCAGACAATTTTCCAGGGATGCTCCCAAAGCAATTCAGCTCCAAGCGGAGGCGTGATAGTCATGCGAAAAACTGAATTGCACCTGGTTGAGGTGACTTCAACGGTGACTCTGGGATACCGGGAGACCTCAGAGTATTCTGCCTTATAATTTCACGCAGGGCTCTAACAGGATAGGCTAACCCTTTCCTTATCTGCTCGTAAAAACAATGATACCACATAATGATACCTACATAATATCTGGTAGACCGTTCACGGAAAGGGTTCGAAAGTTTGCCCAAAAACTGAAGATATACTATTATACACTGAATAAGTCAAAATTGTTGACAATCAAGTAGCATATTCAGTTGAAGATGTAAGTAGACGGTGTTGATTACTGGTCAAAATGTGATATATATCAATTTGCAGCTGAGAGCTCTCAATAAGAATATTAAAGTTTCGAATGTACCTGGTTGCGTTAACAAGTAATATATTGTTTAAAGAGTATTTTCAATTTTTTTGACTCCGTCTGCTGGACGGATTTAGTGAGTGAGTGTAACAACTGCGCACGACAATTAACGATAATTACTGCAATGTATCAACAATAATACATTGGCAGAAGAGAGAGATAAATAGATGAGAAATATAGATTTTAGTATTAAGGCATACAATTAAAGAATTGAAACATATTAGAACTTACTAACGTGGCTAGTAAAGAAAGATACACTTTTTCCATTGAGCAGCAGGTATAAGGCTGGTATACGTGATGCTCATATTATCAATATCAGTTCGAAAACTAACATTATTTTTACTTTTTACAATATAGGACATTACCAGAAACATACGTTTATAATACACCAAATTCTCGCTTTCAGTCCACTGTCGAATGTTGCCTTCAAATAGCCTTGGACTGAATACGGTGGGATCGAAATGTAAACAGTTAGGGCTGCCTGAACAATTTCCAATGGGAAGGCATGCTATAGCTCAAATACTTGACTTCATACTCGCGCATTGCGACCCTTTCTGAATGACTCTCGCAGCCGCTCTCGCCCTGCTTCTCTAAGAAACTGCTAGGTCCAGCAGTTCTAGGAGGGCCGAAAACATAGTGGCAGAGGGCGAGACTGATGTAACATTTATTACAGTCAGACTATATTATTTTATAAATTACATTAGTTGCTTTATTCATGAGAATTTGGTCTTTTTATTTCTGAAGCAGCTGAAAGGATTTTTAAAAGGTTTAAAAATTAATTTAATGTTATGTTTACCATTTAGTTTTTGAAAGATTCTTGAAATCTGTGGATTATAAGGTAGAACTATCGAAAGATCAAGTTTAGGTCCCTGTACATTCTATCGGCAGTATACACTCATTGAGCATGTTAGAATAATTAGTTTATTGGAAAGGTCAGTTGGAAAACCATTAATTTTAAGAGTGTAAGAAACAATTTTCTAATTTTCTTGGTGGAAAGAAACATGAGATAATATAATAGATCTATCTACTAGGCTGTTAATAATTCTAGCTTTAAAAGAGTTATGAGAAATAGAGTAATAATTAATTTATATGCCAGCCCAAGTTGGTGTACGAAACCAGTTAGTGTCAATTTGACTATTGATATTAGAAATTTGGATACCCAAAAAACTAATACTTTACCTGGTTAATTTTTAATAGTGATCTGTAATTTATTGTGATATGTATTGAGTGACATCGAGGCTGGAAAACTCATATTCGTCAGGAACATTTAATTTATAAATCTTTTCCTGAAAATTCCAGGTGTCATGCAGTTCGAGAGGTGCTACCCAAAATTGCTTTAATAGGTTTTCCTATTAATCCTGTAATGTAGAGACCGTTGTAATTTAAAATCCGGCTCAGACCAAAATTCATATCCTTTGTCTTCATCAACGAGAGGTATTTTAATTGCAATATTCAATAAAGTATTCTTTTAAAAAGAATTCTTGTAAACATATGGTAAACAAAAGTTGTTCCCTCAGCTGAGATAATATTCCACGTTATTTGGTAATTTAATTTTTGTTCAATTCAAGATCCAGTATATATTGAGATTTACAACATTAATGTGAATCTTCAAAACTGTTTTAAGCTCTATCTTATGAAAATTACTAACTTTAAAATGCCTGGCAGATTGATCTAAAATTTTTTCATGTATATCTTTAATTATTACGGCGTAATAGAAATCTGAATTGTTTCTTAAGATTTTTTAAGAGCACTCCAGTTTTTGTCCAAGTCTTCATGAATCCTACGGCTCGATATCTATCAGGTAGACTGATCAAAATGTAATATATTGAATGGAGCTGAGAGATCTTTCCGTAAAAATCTGAACGTTTAAACTGTTTCTCGATACTCGTCTTCAGAAGAATTAGAGAATGGACAAAGGGAATCCTGTGTTACATAAGTAAAACGGCATGACGTAAAGACGTTGGGTAAGACACAAGACATGAATTTAGGTCTGAGTTGGCTTTGAATTTACAGCGGTTTCACACCAAAAAAAAACATGGTAATTTTAGATCTCATTTTACACAACTAGCTATTGAAACAAAAGAATGATAATCTGACCACGAAAACACTATATCTCTTATAGCAGAGAAGGGAAACGTCACCATTCATATGGATATCACTGAATAAACTGCTAAATATTTAGTTCTTTCAAAAGACTTACCTATGTTCTTATAAATGACCCAATAGAAATCCTACTCGTCAAATAGGATATGAACCTAACAAGTTAATAGACGAGATATTTTTTCTTGGTTCATTAGAGCAATTTTTTAATACATGTCACAATAAATTACAGATTACTATTGAAAACAAATAAGAAAAAATGATTTGTATTTTGGTTGTGTAGATTTTTTAATATCAACGGTCACATCTAAACTAACTCGTTTCGTAAACCAATTTTGTCTGACAGACATAATGATTATTACTATATTACTTATCCCCCTTTTGAAACTAGTACTATCAACAGCACAATCGATAGAGCTATTAAACTATCTCATATTTCTTTCCACCAATAAACTTTGACAATTTTGTTTTAAGCACTAAAAATTAATGGTTTTCCAACCAAACTTGCCACTAAACTAATTAATCTGAGGGTTAATAAATTATTTACTTCTTGGTAGAATACTCACGATAGATTAGATAGGGACCTAAGCTTGGATCGTTCAATGGTTCTATCTTACAATCCACAAATTTCCAGAATTTTTTTTTATACTGTATGGTAAACATAACAATCCATTCATTTTCAAACCTTTTAAAGATCCTTTTAGCTGCTTCAAAAATCAAAAAGACCCAATTTTCCTTAAATAAAAGAACTAACATAGTCTATACAATAACAATCTCTGGCTGATGACGCCACTATTCTTGCTAAAGGAGCATATTATTACAAGTGTATGTTTGTGACAATATTCTACATAGTAAAAAATAAGCCCTCTGCGAGGGCACATTCTCCTTGCGCGCTGCGCCCCAAGTTTGAACACGCTTAGGGCGCGCAGGTACGCTCTCGCGCTCGTTTTCGTACGCTTAATGCGCATAGTTTAACTTGTAACCGAAATATTTTTCGACTTGTTTTTAAAGCTCGATAACTTGTATTCATTTTAAGAACTTCATCAAGATAATTTGGAAATCTTGTTCAAATATACTAAAATCAACGTTTTAAACTTACGTATCTATTAAAAACAAAAATAGCATATTTTTGAAAATCATCCAACTTTTTGATCTTTCGTCTCATTAGGAAATTTCATGAGAATAGTTTCGAAATACATATATTTAATATCTATTAGAAATTTCGATTGATATTTCTTAACCTATACAAAAAAATTTGTTTTGAAAGTATTCAAAATGTTGAAAGGCATATAACTTTTTTAATTTTTAACGCATTCAAAAATGTCTGTAGGATAATTTGTAAGTAGTTTTGCCAAGTGCCAGAAAATTTGGCAAAAATGTCTAAAACTCATAAAAATTTCTGTTTTTAGATGTTTGAAAAAGCTCTCAATTTTTTAATTTTTGTCAAATCGAAAGAATCTATAAGAAAAATATTTTTTTTATATTTTCCTAAACATTTTCAAAAGTATATAACTGTTCTAATTTTCATCGAAATTGAAAATTTTGTTTTGATAATTTTTAATTCTTCTCCTTATCTATAAGAAACTTTGAAAGAAAATTCAAATTTTGAAAATGCTCTAAATTTCTTAATTAATTTTTGTTGTAAATATCTGCTTAACTAACTTGACCTTCATTTTGGGAACCTTAAGTAGATTATCAAGGGCTGACTTGATTGGATCTATCCTGAAAAAGTTATCATGGCTACAACTTTCTGGTAACCATACATACAGGCAGAGATACGGACAAACACACAGACAGAAAGGCAGCGACAACATTTTATGATTTTTAGTCTCTGTAAGTGCCGAAACGTAAAGATCCGTTAAAACGAAAGATCGAAAATTTGGACGATTACATTACACTCTAATGAATGAGAATTTTAAAATACAAATAATCTTAATTTTAGAACTGACATTCATAATATGAGCCTCAAGTATAACAGCCTCATTCATGCTCCTTCATGAAAAAGTGTCTATTTCTAAATTTCCATGTTACTAAATTCTAATATGTTTGAATTCTTTAATTTTATGTCTTAATATTAAGATTATGTTTCTTATGTAGTTATCTCTCTCTTTTACCAATATATTATTGTTGACACATTACAGTAATTACGACGTGCGCAGTTGTTACACTCACTATACTTTTCCAAAATTTGCTAAAAAAACCTATGGCCTATACGTCAAATGGGTACGTCAGACAGGTTACCCTTCATCCATTTTGTAATTCTTCTGAAGATGACTGTGGAGGAACAGTCGAAACGATAATCAAACCCGTCTCGTTTACTGACGTCTTCAACTGATTATTTGAACTTTACAATCTTATATAATTTACTAGGATATTGTTGACAAAATATAGATGTTATCTGACGCAATGGGGAGAACGCAGAAGAGGTAAGGATGGGTCAGGAAGAATCAATAGTTCCTCGCTGATTCATTCCGCTTTTTTTTGGGCACGAAGAACTTTTTCGCATCAGGTCCAAATATAGATAATAGAATAAAGGCGACTTGTCCAAAACAGAGAATTGTAGGCCAGTAACTTGTGTGACCACTGCAAAAGATCTTTACAGAAATTATAAACGACAGGATTATTCGAAGCATAGATCCTGCGTGGAGAGAGATATACGAACAATCTGGCATTAAAAAAGGCGTAGCAGGCTTCCGAGAGAACCTGCTGATTGACATGTGCGTTCACCAACCAGCGCTTCCTGCCGATGGCTTACATAGCGAGATGCATGAAGAGATTGATGTTACTTTGGAAACAGATTCACTCTCATCTGTCAATTATCGTGTGACAACGAACAACGTACCTCTACGGAGTCGATAATGATCGCGGGCATAAGGTCACTAAAGCATTTGATGTTGATGTCCTGAAGATCTATGGACAAGCAAACTTCAACTTTCTTAGAATATCATGATAGGATACAAAGAAAAAATTGGTATGGACTTTGGAATGGTCAATTGTGCCAAGATTATTCTGAGCAGGGGAAAGCTTACAAGCATTCCAGAATTCCCTGAGCTAGTGGAACACTAGCGAGGCTTATACCTACCCGATCGTGCCTCAAAACCACATTTAAGACATAATATGTGTAAAGGAATCTCAAACATTCAGATACAAGCATATTCTTTGACAGATTAGATCTCCAAATCTATTGGCGTTGAACAAGGTATATGCGACTAAGATGCTTACCGTGCCGGTTGTACTCTGCTCATTTAGGGTGGTTCAACGGAGCGTTCTTTACAAAATCACGAATGCCTCACTTGTCAAAGCCCAAGTAAAAAAAGTAAACGTACAGAATTTCACTAACAGCTACTTGACAAAAAATTCACGGAAACTTTCACAGAAATGTTAATGATCAGTTATCGAAGCAAAAGATTAATATACCATGGCAGCATTTTACGTTAAGAAATTCCCAGCGACAGATTCAGAGCCTTCCATACACACGTCGAGCACCTAGAACCGATTGTTAAGTTGCAAAATTCTTGCAACTCAAAATGGGACGCCACTCGAGACTCCTAAAACCGCCAGATTCCAGCGACACACATTTCAAGCTATTTCAATTCTCCCGCCTTTTCCACCTACTGTCGTCTGCCAGATTGAAAGTAGTTACAGAACCTCATCTACAAAGATCAATTTAGGATGTCAGCCACTTTGGAAGAAACGCTTAAAGTTAAGGAAAGTTTAAGACGAATCATCTACCTGGCGTAAAGCTTTTCTTTTAAACTTCACGTTAAAAGATTTCTTCATCAATTCCCACCATGACTAGGAAATATTAATGCGCAATTCCCTCTGCACGTAAGCTAATGCCAATTGATACGGGACCAAAGAAAAAACATTTAAATCAATGTAAATTTGGGGGAGATTTGTTACTCGGATTTTTATTTAATCAATTTCAACCGTAGAGAATTAATTAGTCAATTTGGCTTTTCAACAACTTTAAACTGTGTTCACAGACACTAATACCTTAATTATATTTCCTGTCGGTCCTGCCTAAAACTCCTCAATTACTTCAGAAATATAAAAAATAAGGTCAGATTTGGAATCAGCGAGTGAAAGTGTAAAGGTATTGATTTTTAATAAATTTATAAGGTTATTTTTTATATGAAGTGTATACACTGTCGGTAACACTTCATGCAGATCCCATGCATATTTAATTGATTTTTAGACAAGAAGAAACATTTAAATCAATGTAAATTTGGGTGAGATATGTTACTTGGATAGTTATTTAATAAATTTCAACCGTAGAGAATTAAATAGTTAATTTGGCTTTTCAACAACTTAGTTAAACTGTGTTCACAGACACTAGTACCTTAATTATATGTCCTGTTGGTTGTCAGGTTATTTTTTATATGAAGTGTATACACTGTCGGTACCGGTAAAGAAATTTTCGGTACCGGTAGAAAAAAATTACCGGTACTGACAATTTTTTTACCGGTTTATTTAGAAAGCATATTTCTAGGAAGGTGGCGGCAGAGCGCGCATATTCATGGAATTTATGGAATTCATGAAATCAAGTAATTCATGCAATTCAGTGAATTCATGGCATTTAAGGAATTCATGCAATTTAGGGAACGTAGTGGTTAGCCTGCCGGCGCCGGCAACATTTTTAGTTGTAGGCGCCGGCAAGATTTCATGTTTCCGGCTTCTTTTCCTTTTCCTTTTCTTAACATTTTTTTAAAAATCGTATAATGATGTGTGTTCATGCACTGATTACAAACCAGTAGGGCCATGTAATCGATGAGTTATTTGGATAGTTTTTGGCTTTTGAAGCGTTTAACGGAACGTTCTATGTATAAATCACTTTTTATCGTCGATTTCCAACTCAATAATGACTATTGACGTCTCGTGGGGGCGGAAATGCACCCCTGTGACTATCAAAGAAATAATTTTGGTCGCACCCTCATTCCTTCTGACATCTCGTGGGGGTTAAAAAAATAATGTAAGGTCGCACGCCTATCCCTTTTCCAACGTCACGGGGGTAGGTAGGCATCCCTGTGACTGGTCACAAAAATAACGTAATGTCGCACCCCTACCCCTTTTCCAACGCCACGTGGGGGCTGGAAGGCACTTCTTTGACTAATCACAGAAATAACTTAAGGTCGCATCCCTACCCCTTTTCCAAAGCCACGTGGGGGCCGAAAGGCACCCTTGTAACTGGTCAGAGAACTAATGTAAGGTCGCATCCCTACCTCTTTTCTAACGCCACGTGGGGCCAGAAGGCTCCTCTGTGACTGTTTACAGAAATAATTTAAGGTCGCACCCCTACCTCTTTTCCAACGCCACGTGGGGGGGGGGCACTTCTGTGACTGGTCATAGAAATAATGTAAGGTCGCACCCCTAAACCTTTTCCAGCGCCACGTGGGGGCGGTAAGGCACCTCTATAGCTGGTCACAGAAATAATGAAAGGTCGCATCCCTACCCCTTTTCCAACGCCACGTGAGGACGGGAAGGCACCCCTGTGACTAGTCACAGAAATAATATAAGGTCGCACCCCTACACCTTCTCCAACGCCACTTGAAGGGCGGAAAGGCACCCCTGTGACTGGTCACAGAAATAATAGAAGGTCGCACCCCTACACCTTCTCCAACGCCACTTTAGAGGCGGAAAGGCACCCCTGTGACTGGTCACAGAAATAATGTAAGATCGCACCCCTACACCTTTTCCAACGCCACTTGGGGGGCAGAAAGGCACTCCTGTGACTGGTCACAGAAATAATGTAAAATCGCACCCCTATCTCTTTTCCAACGCCACGTTGAGGGCGGGAAGGTACCTCTGTGACTGGTCACAGAAATAATGTAAGGTCGCACCCCTAACCCTTTTCTAACGCCACGTTGGGCGGGAAGGCACCCTAGTCACTGGAACAGTAGCAGTTAACACATTTCGAAAATAATAATTTTTCAATATCTTCTTCCCGCAGTTTCTTCTTGAGTTTCGAGGTTAGTCTTACTGTCAAAAAAGCCACAGAAAGTGAACGACAAGTTGGTATACCATTGTATTTGATTACATTTTTATTGAATTTTATATAAACTGACTGAGAACTAATTAGTTTGCACGATTTCACTAAACTCAAAATATGTGAGCCATTCCCAAAATTGCTATAATTTTTTAATATTAATTTATGAATTTTTTTCGCAGCCACACTTATTTTCCGTTACCTGATATTTAGTACTATAGGATACAAAAAACTTTCAGTCAGTTCGCACACATTTTTTTTCAGAAACTACACTCCCCAAAGTGGCCAACTTTTTGAAAAACACCCATAAATAATTGCTACTCTTCTATTCAATTATTAAAATGCACATAATATTGGTTTGTTTATTAACTTCTGTGTTTGATCTTATTAAAGTGACCTCTCAGTTGTTTTCGGTAAATAATATTTTTAGTTCCCCACGCCACTCTACTGAAATAATGGGCTAGGGTTGTCATTCTTTTTTTAAATTATTATTTTGAAAGGCAATTATAAATAATACGCACAAATTTTCTTTGGTTGATCTGAATTATTTTCTTACAGGGCGGCAAAGTAAGGTTTTCCTGGCGGCATCTGAAAATAAATTGAAAGCCTTGGGGAAAATGAATTTAGAGTTTATTTTATGTGTTAATTTTGTGTTCTATTTATTGGTATATATTGAATGTGATTTCGTGAATGATTTTGGTTACAGATTTTATAACATGTGATTTTTACATGAATTTTTGAAACCTGTAATTCTACCTGAATTTTATTTTATGCATATTATATTTCTGATTTTTATATCATGTGATTTTATTTTTTTGTGCTTGTGATTTCGAAGAATACATCGTTCATTATTGTAAATACTACCACTAAGGTAAGTCCAGCCTTTTTAAATTGTTGGAGGGAATTGTGGACGAAAGTAAGTCACCGAGGAGAAGAGGAAAGTCCCGATAATATCCCCGAGCCTGATAGAGAAAAATGGATAAACCGTATGGAGCTCCTAAAAGAATTGCGAGACCTTGCGAAGCTTCATATAGAGCAGGCACACGAGAAACAAACTCGTTATTATAACCAATCACGACGTGATTTTAAGTATTAGATAGAAGATCGGGTTTTGAAGTGCTGGACGATACTATCCTCAAAGGAGAAGAGAATATCGGCCAAAGTAAATAAGCGTGTTCATGGTCCTTTTCGCATTATGGGAGTACGTTCACCTCTCGTCTATGAATTGGCTAATGATAATGGGAGTGCACTCGGAGCTTTTCCTGGAAGGACCTCAAACCATACTTATCAAGATAGGCAGAGTCATTATTTGGTTCGGTCTTCTCTATCTTTACTTTTATTCTCTTTCTTAGATTTGTTAGGGATTAGCTTTGTTTGCATATTGCATGGAGATAAGCATGTTCTCTTTTGTTTTATTAGGATACGTCATCCCTGTTGAAGTGAACCATAGGTTCAAAGAGCCCTTTCATCAACCCTAGGGAGGTCCAATATGCGTTTGAGGCCTTGCAGGCGGGGTATGTCACTTTAGAGGGCATATCCCTGAGCCCCAAAAGCCAGAGCATTCTTTGGAAAGTGGTCAAGAGTATCGTGGTCTCTAGGCTGGAGCCCACGCCAAGACCATTCTTCCACATCGATCGACTCTGGGAGGAGGCCAACAGTTTCCGAGTTCGGCCCCGTCGTAGACAATGCAATATTGGCCATGAAGAAAGCAGAGAAGAGATGGCGTGATCCATCATCTACGCCCTAAGGAGAAGGGCGAGGAGCCATCCACTGAGGTTGGAGGAGACTCCGCAGATGCGGTCTTTTCGCACTACAAATAATCGTTTCGTTTATGTTCTTCTTTTGTCTAAGTCAGGATTCGCGAGGCCATCCCATCCACAGGATAGAAAGAGACCGAAAGATTGCGCAAGTGGCCTGTTCTCTTCTGGCCCTCCAACTTAATAACCCATCACAAGGAAGAAGGAGGTGGAAATACTTAACAAATGGTTTGTCCTCTTCCATCTCATGGACTGACCAAACCACCATAAGAGAGGGAGAATTAATCCATACTTGAGAAGTCGGCCCTCTTTCGTCTTAATAATGGAATGAACTACCAAAAGGTAGAAGAAGACAGGTTGAGAGAGAAAATCGGTTGTCTCTTTCTAATGGCCTAAGGAAAGGGAACCTCAACAGGTGTGGACACTTCTGACAATGTTCATACCGGAATCCCCGGAAATGGCAGAGGGCGCAACAATTGGGTGATTTCGTTACAAACTGATACTCTATATTTTCCCCTCGTGTTCACGGGCTTCGAGTGGTACTAGTCACTGTGATGACCGCCACTGTGGCGGCTGCCGATGATCACGGGGAAAGCGATTGGCGGAGAACATCTAGCCACATGACGCAGCATTCTGATTGGCGCAACTGCAACGGACTACCAAGCGAATCTGCCTATTAGGCGAAACGTGCTACGACACTCTCGCTCCGAACTTGATACAAGAAAGTCGTGTACCGGTTCGTTTCGCTCCACTTGCGTGTTGCCCCACCGGAAGCTTCAGGCTTCCCAGAGTTTCGAAGTTTGGGGCAGGTTTTATTAGAAAACGAACAACGATTTATAATATAAAAAGGCAAACAATATATTTTCCTATAAACTACATCTCTAATTAGGTGCTAAGTGTGATCGTGTCGTGTGATTTCGTATGTGTGTGGGTGTGTCGTTGCCATTCTTAAGTAGTGTTTGTCGTGTGTTTCGAATGTACAGGAAGGTGTGTGTTGTTGGTGGGAATGCGAGAGTGTCTATTCGGTAGTAAGCTACGCGTTAGGTAACGATGACGAGGGCGACGGATCGGTTATCGGTCATGCGTGCGAGGAGTCAGGGAACCAAGGTCACCTCCCGGAGATCGATTCAGGTCAGATAGATGAGGGGAGGATGTAATGGCCCGACTCCCCACGGGGCGCAGGTGTTCGCCCTGGGGTCTTTTTCCTTATGTCGGTACAAGCGCCACGGGTAGGCCGGTCAGGGGCACCTGACGCCGACGTACCCTAAACTCGAAGGGCGGCCACGGGGGCACCTGTCGACCGCCGACCAAGTCGGCTGCGAGAAACGGGAGCAGGAGGAGCGGAGCCGCGAGTAGGTCCATCAGGGGCACCTGACGCCGCCCTGCCCTGAACTCGAAGTGCGGCCACAGGGACACCTGCCGACCGCAAACCAAGCCGGCTACGAGGAAGGGTAGCAGGATGGCACTAGGAGGCGAGGAAGGTTGTCTGGTCGCCTACTAGGAGTGTAGGATGGCCAAAGGAGTTGCACCGGGTGAAAGATCCCCGATGTTACTCGGTTCACCACACCCGTGGAAGGAAGCAACATCGGTGGACTGGTGTGCGCGTAAGTCTATGTGCAATGTAACAGTATGTTACATCCCCCCCCCCCATTTGCGAGGGTAAAATTTCCGAATTCGGCGCACAGTACCGGTTGCGTTAAAGTGGATCCTGCATCGTAGATTCTGATGTCGCAGGCGGAAGCGGAGCGTTCCTTGGGGCACCTGGTAGTTCGTTCCATCCGGGAACGTGACTCTGAACACCGATACCGTGGGTTCTTCGGGGATAGTTGTTTGCTGCTGTCTATCTGATTGGGCTGGTTGCGGATCTGGTGCGGTTGTTGGAGGCGTTGAGGGTCTTAGCACAATGAGCGGGATCTCCTCTCCTTGCGTTGCTGGTGCTGGAGGTGCTGGTTTCGGATCTGGTGCCGTTGTTATTGGTATTGGGGGGCTCAGGGTGATGATGGGGATTTCTCCCCTTTGTGATTGTGGTTTTGGAGGTGCTGGTTGTGGTTTCCAAAACCTTGGTAGTTTCACCTCCGAGATGTTTGTTATGCGTGGTTTCTTATTTGTTGCCACGCATGTTACTTCCCGCCGTTGATTGTTTTCGGTGGTTTTTTGGGGCGATTTGCCTTTGATTGCCTCGGCTGGTGGTTAGGTGGTGGTGGAACGACATTCTTGTTCCTTTGCTGATACGGTACTGACTCGGCAATCTCTCTGCCTGTCCGGTCTGAGTGCGGTGCAGGAGTAGGGGTCCCGGTTGTAGTCGTTATTGTCTCGGTGGTGGCCGGAATACGACCGTTCGTCGGTTGTCAGGTTCTCGTTGAACGGTCTGAGGTCCTTCACGTGGTAGTGTCGGCTTAATTTCCCTTTCCCATCTTTCAGATCGAAAATTACGCTGGAAATTCGTTTCACCACGGTATAATGTTTAATGTGCATGTCTTTGAGTTGTCGTTTCACATCCTTTCCTATGAAATGGCGGCCGTTGTCCGAGACGATGATGCAGGGACAACCGTGGCACAGGCAGATCTGGTCCTCGATGGTGGTTCCCAGGACATGGCAGGTCGCTTTCGTCACCTGTTTGACTTCTATCCACTTTGTGAAACGATCTTGCATCGTAACTAACCACGTGTTTCCTGTTGTTTATCGCGGTAGGGGTCCAATCAAGTCTACGGATACCATTTCCCATGGTTGCTGGATATTTGTGGGATACATATTTCCTGCTGAGGCTACTTATTGGGGCTAAAACTTCTGGCAGCTCCGGCAGTTGCGTACGTGTTGGGCTCCCATCCTCAGCATGCCTGGCCAGTAATGGTGTCGGGCTAGACGAATGAGAGTTTTCGCTACGCCGAGCTTTCCGGCCTTTGGATCATTTGGTGTGAATGCGAGAGCGTGTCTATTCAGTAGTAAGCTACGCGTTAGGTAACGATGACGAGGGCGACGGATCGGAGCGTGTGACGTCGTGTCTCCGCGGAGCGGAGATCTTAGGGCTGTCCTGGGGCTGTACTCTGGAAACAGAATGAAGTGGGGCGTCGGGTTAGCCGTGCATACGGGTTATCGGTCTTGCGCGCGAGAAGTCGGGGAACCAGGTCACCTCCCCGTGGTCGGTTTAGATCAGGTACAGGAGGCGAGGATGTCGTGGCCCCGACTCCTCCCGGGGGCAGCAGTTCGCCCTAGGGTCATTTTCCTTATTTTGGTAAGGGAGTCGCGGGTAGGCCGGTCAGGGAGTACCTGACGCCGACGTATCCTGTACTCGCAGAGTGGCCACAGGGGCACCTGGCGACCACCAATCAAGTCGGCTGCAGGGAACGGGAGCAGGAGCAGCGGAGCCGCGGAGAGGCCGGTCAGGGGCACCTGACGCCGACGTACCTTGAACTCTAAGGGCACTAGGAGACGAGGAAGGTTGTCTGGTCGCCTACTGAGAGTGTAGGACGGCCAGAGGAGTTGCACCGTATTATGCACCGGTAATTCGTTTCAGAATGTCATACCGCCAAAACGCTCAGCCAGCCCCCTTAGTGCTTCAACGGTATTTTCTTCTTTAACCGAATAATTAAAATTTTGTTATCTTCGGGAGTGTCCATAGGGTAATGTGTCAACATTTTAGGTTCATTTTAAATTTAGCGTAGCCGACCTTTTCAGTGAGTGGTGAGGAACGTGAATTCAAACTTCTTGATGCTCACACCTCAAACCGCGAGTTAAAAGAAAAAAACGCGAGTATTGCGTAAACTTTTTTGTGGTTCTTCAAGTCAAATTCCATCTTTTGATACCGGAAATTACGGTTTTGAGAATTGTTCCCGTCGCACCTCGTGGTCGCTGTAAGTATACATACGAGGGTAGTTCAATAAGTCCTTAGAATGAAGTATAAAAACAATTTTTTTTGGGTAATTTTTTTTATTTTTTAACATTATCTCCTTGGAGCTCTATACACTTGGTCAATCGCTTTTCAAGTTTTTTTAATCCTTCAGAAAAGTGCGTTTTCGGAAGTTCCTCAAAATAAGCACT
>NC_046665.1:10066629-10078051 GCF_010883055.1 Belonocnema kinseyi | reverse complement strand
CATATATCTAGTCGGGAGTGGTGCTGACTGAAAACAGATGATTTGGAGCGATTCGCGCGCCATCTGTTGGCCATTCTAAGGACTTTTTGAACTACCCTCGTACCATGATTTGTGGGAAGGATCGTTTATCAATTTTATGTCAGGCACATCCCTGTATAAAGTTAATATGACATATCCACAGGTATAACAGGGCCATCTTTCGTAAGCCGCATGCCGTAAAAATTTGTAACGAAACGGGATTGAATAAAGTTTGTTGTTTTTTTCATTGTCAAATTATATGCCGGAGTGAAAATTCATTTGAGGGCATGAACAACCCATTTCCCCTGGGAAACGACTTTTCAGGGTCAGTGGATGTAGTTTAGAATTTTGTTCTACAGTTATAATTGTTATTATTTAAAAAATTTTTAATTTATCTGCTATATCATCAGAGATTGTACCTTACCAACAGTAGATCAACCCTCCAAACCATGAAGGCAGAAAATCTACACAATATCGATCAAGTTAAGAATCTTCAATAGTAGAAAAATGCTTAACGTCTTAATAAGACTAGATGGAAAATAATATTTTTAAATTAAAATTATTTCTTGAAAAAAAGATCCTACTTCATTTTCACTCCATTGGGAATCGAACCACAAAACTTCTGATTTCCGGTTAGGTGCTTTTCCAATTAAGCTATTGGAGGGATCAGAATAAGAACTCTTAATTCAAGAACATAACGCTAATTTTTAGCTAGGTGTTAATGGTACAAGTAATTATTCTGATCCCTCTAATAGCTTAATTGGAAAAGCACCTGACCGGAAATCAGAAGTTTTGTGGTTCGATTCCCAATGTAGTGAAGATGGAGTAGGATCTTTTTTTCAAGAAATCATTTTAATTTAAAAATATTATTTTCCATCTAGTATTATTAAGACGTTAAGCATTTTTCTGTTATTGAAGATTCTTAACTTGATCGATATTGTGTAGATTTTCTGCCTTCATGGTTTGGAGGGTTGATCTACTGTCGGTAAGGTACAATCTCTGATGATATAGCAGATAAATTTAAAAAAATTTAAATAATTACTTGTACCATTAACACCTAGCTAAAAATTAGCGTTATGTTCTTGAATTAAGAGTTCTTATTCTGATCCATCTAATAGCTTAATTAGAAAAGCACCTGACCGGAAATCAGAAGTTTTGCGGTTCGATTCCCAATAGAGTGAAGATGGAGTAGGATCTTTTTTTCAAGAAATAATTTTAATTTAATAATTGTTAATTGTCCTCCGACATGAATTAACGTGGCAGTAAATATTTGTTATAACTTAGGATCCTTTTCTTTTTGTTTGCAACTATCTCAGGCCTTAAGCCAAGATAACCACTCGGTCCTATCCTTGAAAATTTGATTCTTTTTTCCAGCTTAGCTTGGAATGGGGTAACCTCGTTCGGTCCAGAGGGACCTTCCTCAGCCGGTCTGAGATGACTGTACTTCAGGGGGTCCCGCATCAACCGAGGCAGGACGACTTCTCGCGTACAGCCCGGGAATCACATACGATGGTGAATCCCATGCAGTCGGGCCCAGCGAGGTGGGCCGTAAGTTGCGGCGATTCGCTAATTGCCTAGCCACGGGTCACGAATGGGAGAAATGTTCTCAAAAGTTGAAACTTTTTTGAACGCTATGCGGGCGAGGCGCGACCCGACGTCCTGACTGCGGCTATTAAGTTTTGGCCTCTCGACCACATGATCTACCAAGGGAGAAGAAGGCAAGACAAAGAGCAGCCAGTTTTGGACGTCATATGTTCTTTGTGCCTTGCCGCAACCGCAAAACAACGGGACATATGTGGCAATGGTGCTCTGAAGCCCTAACTCTATTTCGTGAGACTTATGGCTAGGAGGACACTCAACGCCGGGACTGCGCCTATTGTAAGCGCAGTGGTTTCCGTTACAAGCGGTACTAGGAAAAGACCCTAAATATCGATACTTTCCTGCTGACAAGGGCGGTCTCTCTATTCTTTTTTTTTTGCTCCCAGCCCTCCTTCCATCTCCTTTCGTCTTGGAATGTTTTTTTATTGTTTTTTTTTTTGGTTTTGTGTTTTTGATTTTTCTTTTTTCTATAGCATTTGACTATTGCATGTGTCTGACATACTTCTTATGGTCTCACCTACTGAATGGGGCTAAGACAATTCTTTTTTTTCTTTTGTGGTGGTTAGTCTTATGATTTTCGTATTTGGTTTTTTTTTTTTTTAGTTTTGTCGACACATAACGATAATCTTTCGATGCCACATTTGTTTCATTTATTTATCCTATTTTATTTTTACTTACGTGGATTTTAACATGATAGTGAAGTTTTGCCTTGGGACGGGTAATCGACTCAGCTTTTCTTTTGTCTTTGAGGATGATAGTGAAGTTTTGCCTTGGGACGGGTAATCGACTCAGCTTTTCTTTTGTCTTTGAGGAATTTTTGTATGGAAATAAGCCGCCTATCATTCATATGGGTCTTGTCCGGTGATAGAGGGGTAACCCCCGGAGTTCCCTTTAGGGATGGAGGAGTTGGAATATTGCAGGTTTTACCTGCAAATTACTGTTGCTCGACCGAACATCAACTTATTTTATTCTTTGTTATTGTTTTTCTTTTTATACATTAATGTACACTCACATGGACTCTTCATAGGGAGAAAGAGTAAGATGCAATCTTACTCATTTTTGTGGGTTTTTCTTTTTTTATCATTTCACCGAGACGAGGAGGAGGAAACGGAGGAAGGAGTGGTTCGCCTGGAGTAGAAATTATCATCAAGGAACATCTGCGCGGACGAAGAGGACGTAAGGCAGGTTAAAGTTGCACAGGTGCAGGCGCAACCATTGGTTGTTCACCGAGGGTAGAATGTGGATGAGAATCCCACATTCCATATCCTGTACCCAGTGCAATTCAAATCTCACTGCCTTGGATTTGCCGCACCACTACTATCACCATCTCTTGGGCATGAGGGTCCCGTAATCTACCTCCAATCGCCATGATGCTGCGACAGCGCAGAAGATTCATCTGGATTCCCTGCGCAAGAGAGGGGAAATTAGGTGGTCTGCGCGCCGTCGAGAGAAGCGATCGGTAATCAATATTCGGTTGAGCCTCGCTCTGAACTTTCGTTTTACGAATTATGTAGTTTAGCCACAGAGTGGTAGTGTTGTTTGTCTTTCGACCTATATCCATTTTATTTTTCATGATTTATATCCTCTTGCGTTGGTCGGCCTGTCGATGTGATTTGGTCATGCCCTGTGACCAGTCACATTACTCCCGGGACAGCCAAATAAACACTTAGGTACTAATTTTTTGGAGAAGGTTGAGGTAAGGTAAGGTGTGGCCCGGATGGGCGTATTAAGGTCATTCAAACTACAGTATGGTCTGAACCTTTTTTGGCAAGCTAGCTAATGAAAATCATCCTCTTACCCTACTTACTTACTTGAACAATGTACATTAAATAGTGACCTCCTAGTGACCTTGACCATGACCATTAAGGTCGCATAAAGATAACTCTTTATTTTTAAATTAAAACAACTCAGTTTGACATCGGGAATTGAAAGAACGGAAAATTTTCCTCCAAAAGTGTAGTTGTTCAAACTTCATTAAGGTCTGAATATTGTTCGCAAGTTAGCTGGTGGAAAATCCTCTCTTACCTCACTTACTTAATTGCTTACGAGAACAATGTGCATATTGACTATCGAGTGACCTTGAGGTGACCTTTATGGTAATGGTCAAGGTCAATCGACGGACACCATTTAATGTCCATTGTTTAATTAAGTAAGTAGGATAAGAGGATGATTTTCACAAGCTAGATTGCGAAAAAATGTTCAGAACGTACTGTAGTTTGAATTACAATAATACGCCCATCCAGGCCACAACTTACCTATGACCTGACTACACTTTTTAAAGTAACATTTTCCGCTCTTTCGATTGTCAATGTCAAAAATGGGTCATTTCATTAAAAAAAACCAAATATGACCTTGAAATGACGATGATCCGGCAAAAGTCTCGTGCACCCTGAGGACATAGAGCGACCCAAGGATGACCGCCTTATGCATTTTTCGCCCAAGTGTTTTAGCATATTGTTCACACACAGGGATGCTTTTCAGGCTGCTAATCAGTGAAAGCTTGGAAACCATGGCAGGCCTCAAGTGTGCAACAGAAACAATTGTCGAGAATATAAAGTTCCAGTATATGCGGCACTTCTCATTCTCGACAATTGACTCGATTTCCCTAGGAGCATTTAGAGGAGCGATATTAAGATTGATGCCGTAAGAGTGACAGAGATGGTAATAAAGCACTCTTAGTGCCGCATTGTGCCTCTGGATGTAGGTTGTTCCCGCATGAGTTGGACAATTAGATAGTACGTGTACCAAATGCTCGAGGTGTGCATGGCACGCCCTGCAGCTATCATCGGGAATGTCTTGGCTCAAAATGTGGCGACGGTATGTTAAGGTGGAAATGACACCGTCTTGGCATGCAAAAATGAAACCCTCTGTACCAGACTTCAATCCGGGCGATTTAAGGAAAGCAAACGTTAGCTCAGACGACATTAACTGATCCTACACATTTCTGTGGAAGATGCCGTGCATCCTCTTATCGAAGAGCTGTGCACGGAAGTTTTTCTCTTGTGCTTTCGTAATCCGGGCTTTCAGGAGCGAGTACTCGAGATAGATGAGATTTGTTGCATTTTGCTCACCCCCAAGACTGAAGTTAAGCCCACTTCTTCGTGCTTCCTGACCATTTTAAGAAGAGGGTTTCTTCCATTTGCGACTCTATGTGCTGTACCCAGAATGATCCTGTTGTGAAGACAATCGAAATTCAATATTCCGCGACCACCTTGACGGCGTGAAATATAGAGTTGCGGAATAGAAGACTTTAGATGCATGCTTATGTTCATGCGTATAACCTTTCGTGTCCCGATATCAAGGGATCTCAGCTCGTTCTTCGTCCATGGTATTGCTTCAAATGAATAGAGTACTACCGGGACGGCAAGCATGTTCGTTGCACATACTTTGTTCCTCGCCGACAGTTCGGAAGATAGAATCTGTCGGATGAAACCTTTGTATCTGCTTCGGAGATTATCCTTTATAGATGTCACGCCCTGAATGCGACTCTGTGGCACGCCCAGGTATGTATAAGTCTCTCCAGCGCAAAGGTGTTGTATAGCGCTTCTATCAACGAGCTCAGGGACTTTAGGAATGCCACTAAGTTTTCCTCGCTTTAAATACACCTTTGCGCATTTGTCTAACCCAAATTCCACTCCTATTTCCTTAGTATATCGTTCGACAATCTCTAGAGCTAGATGTAGTTGCTCTTTGTTTTTAGCATAGATCTTAAGATCGTCCATGTAAAATACATGAGTGGCCTTGTGGTTTCAATCTACAGGTTTTCCCAAAAGTACCCGTCGGAATGGCGAAGTGCTACAGATAGCAGCAATAATGTGGTGCAAAAGAGGAGTGGGCTCATGGTGTCGCCCTGAAAGACACCTTTCTGAAAGGTGACCTTGTTAGTTGTCACACGATTTTTTCCAGATAAGGTAGAAAATCTGGTTTTCCAAAACGACATCAATCTCTCTATGCACCTCACGATTTGCGGATGATCCTGTAAGCTTTCCAAAAGACAGATGTTAAATCTATGGGAGGTCAAATTGAAAGCTTTCCGGTAATCAATCCACGTCACCGATACGTCACGCTGGTAGTATGCTGAATCTTTGCAGACACATCTATCGATGAGCAGGTTCTCCCGAAATCCTGCTACGCCTTTCTTTGAGCCGCGTTGTTTATACATTTCTTGCCGCACAGGTTCAATTGCCCGAACAATCCTATCATTTAGGATAGCTGTGAATATCTTATACAGTGTGTTCAGACAAGTGATTGGCCTGTAATTCTTCGGTTCAGCTAAGCTGCCTATTCTCGGCAGGAGTATTGTGCGCCCTTCCACCAATCACTCCGGAACTGGTTCTTCCGACTTTAAATATGAGGTGAAAATACGGGCCAAATGCTGATGGATTGAAGAAAACTTCTTTCACCAGAAGGTTTTGATACCATCCGGTCCCGGGCCGGAATAGTTCTTCATCCCTCTTAATACTTTTTTCACATCCTCGGTAGTGATGGTTGGGCATTCTTCATCAGGTGTTATGAGGGCTCCTTGAAGCTATTTCCGTTATCTGAGTCTTCGTCCGGTCTATACTCCACTTCGTAGACTTCTCCCCAAAATATTTCGACCTGCTCTGGTTTGGGCATTATACACACAAAAATTGACAGTCCAGAGGTCGGATTCTTCGGAAAAATATCCACGAAGCTCGTCATCCATTCCAGCCAGATCTTTAGGCTTGAGAGAAACCTGTGTGTTGATGTTTCTCCGGTTCACGAGCATCGCTCTTCCTCTATCAGATGCCTTCCCTTTGTTGGTCTTAGTGTAGCCTCTCTTTCTCTGTTGTCGGCTTGTTCTGTCTGTGGTAGATTAGACGTGCCGCTTACATAGCCCCTTTTTGGAGTACTTCGACATGATTTCGCAAAAGTTTATGCGAAAAGTGCGATAGCTCCGGGTGTTTCTCGCACCACAGAGCATGTAGTCGTGCCATGTAACCTCGTTCAAGGGCCACATTCGCATCGTAGCACTCTAGCAAGTCGCTATTAAGTTGCTACGTCCACTTAAAGGTCCCAAGATTCCGCCAATCATTTGCATTGAATCCATCTTCATTGGCTCCTCCAGCTCTAGAGTGGTCGGCATTGTTAACCAGTCCATTGTCAGAAGCCCTGCGGGTTCTGTTGTTTTGAACCGCACTTACTACAACTATTTTTGGTGTTGGCATTGTTGTTCCCACGAGAAGCTAGGGAAAGGGGTTCGTCCATCCTTGTAGAGCCCTGCATGCACCCTGGACAATTGTCCGCGACTTCCCATTCATTTTTGTAACCATATTCAGCAGAAACCCTTGGTACAGGGACCCTCTATCCGCAAGCCGAGGACGCGTTCGGTGGCTTTGCTATAGGCCCTTTGGTTTGATTCTAGAGGAATCAAAACCGAAACGAATGGTTCCCATACCGGGAATCGAACCCGAGCCTCCTGGGTGAAAGCTATATATACATATATATGACCAACCCCGTACACCAAGGGTTTCTGCTGAATATAGTTACAATGATTAATACGCAGTCGCTGACAATTGCGAGGGATGGACCGGAACAAATAACTCCTGAGTAAAGCTTTTTAAAAGAAATCGATTAATGCACTTATATAATAATTAGGATAAGAATATTTTTTTGGTCTTATGAAGGAAAATACAGATTCGTACTACACTCTAGATAAACACGAGCGCAAATCGCTTGTTCATATCTCGGGATTTCTATTGCCTGACATAAAAATATGCAAATTTGAAAACCCATTTTAATATAAAATTTTGAATACAAGGTTTTAAATATTTTTAAAACAATAATATTATCAATTTCGAATTGCAAGCGTTGAAATTAACAAAAATATGTGAACGATTTTTAACAATTTAACTGGAAAAAGAAGTTCCATCTTCTGATTTCTAATTCGAAGCTCTAATAATTAAACAACTTTCATTTGAATTTGAAACCCACAAAACTAGTACAGTAATTTACATTTCTCTTTATTCATAATGTATCCCCTAAGGGTTTACATGATTTCAACTCCATGCCATCTTTCCGCCTACATATTTTAATAAAATCTTCCACCTAATATTTACAGTTTTTTACATAAAATCTTATATCTAGTATCTAGATCCTTAGTTCTATTTCCTGCGATAGCGCAAATAAGGACGTAATTTTTTACTGGAACCATGGTAGATTTCATGAATTCGTTCTCAAATAATAAAATTGTTTTCTTGTTGTTCTATGGGTTCACCGCTGTCTCCTATAGTTTCAAATTTTTTTTGGAGATGTGGAAACAAAAGAGATTTGAAAAAATTGAATTTTAAACCTATTTTACATAAAAGATATGCGGAAGATATTTTAGCTATTTTTCCTACTGTAAAAATTGACGATTTCATAATCACTTTCAACAGTATTGAAAATTCCATACAATTTACATTTGAATTTGAATACAATAATTCTAAAAATTACCTTGATTTACAAATTATAAGAACAACTGAAGATAAGTTAATTTCCAATTGGTTTAAAAACCCTTATGGTATTTGCAAAGATCGTTAAAAAAAGTGAACAAAAATGTTTATTTTAGTCATCAAAACGCTCTTAAAAAGTTTTTACTTAATGTAATTTTTGTGAAAAAATCAATATTGCTGAAACAGGTAGAAGATTAAAAACTACAGTTTCGCAACATAAATGTAAAAGACGCATAATAGACTCCATTTTTATAAACAAATGTCACAATATTGCGATTAACTTACAGGCAGAAATTATGGATGTCAACAAAATATATGGAAGTATCATAAAATAAACAAAACCAAGTGAAAATTACAGTTACTTTGGCGCGCTTTTCCCATTTGCGGTTCCTTTAAATGACGCCTTTATTCTGTATTAATGTATTTACCGTTTTAAAGTATGTCTCTTGTCTACTTTGTTATATGTTTGTCGTTGTCTAAAAATATTGTAAAGATTTTGTTCTTTCAATCAATAAGACTTAGTTTATCAAAATAAGCCTCTTCAATTTTTATGAGGCTTTTATATGATACGTTTTTTTGTATATTTTAAATTGATTTGGTGACACACATCAGTATTGTTTTTAAAAATTGACTCTTAACTATGGGCAGATGTTTGACTCCAAAAATGAATATTCTTGTTTTTTACAAGAAAGTAAGCAAAGGTATTTTTATTTCTTTTACTTTTTTTAAAGCAAATATTAATAAACGAACTTTCCAGCAACTTCGTTTGTATTCCTTTAATTTAATGGAAACCGTAAGACCTATAGTAAATTCTTTTTCATAGATAGATAAAAGTTTATTTTTCAGCCTGATGCTCTTAAAAAATTAATTTTCTTATACTTCCATTTTTTACAGAAATTTATGAACAGTACTCTTAATGACTAACAACCATCCACACCTTATGTTTAAGACCGTTCGCTCTTACCATACTGAAAATTCCTATATAGGTTCCTATATAGGATCTTATATAGGAACCTACATAGGATCCTATATAGGATTCAACACAGGATGCTATATGTTTCACCTATAGGTGCCACCTATAGGAAAGGACATAGTATCCTATGTAGGTGCCTGTATAGGACACTCCCTAATAAGGTACCTAATAGTGCCTAACTGATGGTACCTAACTAATGATACCTCATGGTAGCTAATGGTACGTATGTCTCTAGATGCTCCTGCAGGACCAAAAAAACTTCTGCGCAGTCGTACGTCGTGCTTCGTATCGCACGCATGTTCTTACTTTCTCGCTTTGCCTAGAATTGCCAAACTCTACCTCCGCGGCTAATACCTAATATTTATCTACTATTTACGATGTTTATAATTTTCTTACACCTACTTTCTCTCCTACTCATAGTTCCTGTTAAACCTTGACTCCCTTGTTCTCTTTTTCCCTTCTGCCTTCTTTCTCTTCAAGCCGTTCCTCTGAACTATCTCATATATTATCGTATTCGTTCATTCTACGAATGGATACGGTGGATACGCTCTAATTCTCGTTATAATCCATAAACTTGCTGTCTCCATCTCCATCCTGACAATGCAATTAGGCGTATTCCTTGGCAACCGCGGTGTCCACTTTACATACCTCTCTTGTATCGTGTATCACTACAGGCTCGAACCATTTCATTCTTCTTTCAAAATTATCTGCTAACAACTTCAATCCCAGGCGCAAGGCCTGCCTCATCACCTTTTACCTTACAAAGGTATCTTCTCAAACTCTTCATCATCTTCTTTACAGCCTCCTCGCTCTTTGCTAGCAGCATTATGTCATCTGAATACGCCAGTGACTATATAGTCCAGTCATCTGGTAGTTTTGTTCCATAATAAATCCAACCTGCAATTTTTTTAATGCGAAAGTTTCGTTTTGGGGTCCTTTTTGACATATCAAAAATTCTAGAACAGATCAGTCGCCAAACCCGGTTTTTTTAAAACAGTTCCAAAAGTTACTTTTACGTGGACGGATAATTCCCATTGCATTTTAGAGTAAAATGTCCGACAGAAAAAAGAAAGAAAACAAATTTCTGAACAAATTTTGTTTTAAAAAAAATCCGCTAACTTCTATTGGTTCCGAGTTATGATACATTGAAAAGTCCCCATTTTTTTTATTTTCAGCGAAAATCACTCAGTTTTAAAAAACACTGTGTATCTCTGCAAATAATTACTGCACGGAAAAGTATTCCACATGTGAGTGAAACTAGACTCAATTTCCTGTCACAGCAAAAAAGAAGAATATCCTACCTGTGATAGGTCATGAGAAAGTCTTGATGACCTATTATTTTGGGAATTGTAAGGTTTCAAAAATACCTAATTTTCTGCGAATCCCACCACAAAGTTCCTACAGAATAAATGAAAGTAGAGCCAATTTGGCGTAAGATAAACAAAAGTGTTCTAGCCCGCCCAAATAGGTTACGAGGTATGACCTTGGAAAGTGAACTCTTCATGCATGGAGGTACTTGAGCGTACCGTAAAATAGAACTACGGTCATATTTCAGAATTTTTATCACAAATAAGTGTATATGATTCATGTATCATGTATAATACGTCTTTTGACATTAATTAATAAATAATTGTTTATAACAAAAGCTTGCTATCACTAATTATGTTTACTTTATGGCCATTTTGTAGCACGAAAGCGTTATAATTAATTAAAATGTGATATATATTTTTTATCAATAAACAAATAGTTTTTTGTAATTTTTGTGACAATACTTGCCAATGAATACTTTTATTGCATTCAATTTCGTACTTACCTCCATGGCGCTTGTAATTCGCAGTGTTTTCTGTAAATTGTCCAAAATTTGCTTTAACCATTTTTTCGCATTGAAAATACTCAAGTAATTGATTACTTGAAAGTAATAACATATGAAATGTAATTTAATAGTATAAAAAATTTCAAATAAATTATTGAATGTATTACTTTGTATTACAATTATTTATCAACTTTTTACTTCTGAATTACGTAATTTTGATGAATTAAACTGTTTTATGAATCTATATGTTTTTAGGTTCGCTGATTTCGAATCCGGGGTCCAAATAACCCAATCAGGTCATAGTTTCCCAAAAAATGCAAAAAGAGACGTAAAAAACGACGAAAACAGCGTTTTTTCGTGTATATTTTGTATAAAAACAAAAGATTTTCTTGTCCGGTTGACTTTACAACCATATCTTTATATCTTTTGGGTCGCTCAATCTGATTCTGGGGTTCCAATAGCCCCATCTGGGTGTTCCATGAGCATGATTCCCCTTGTCTGAAATTGTAGGATCTAAGAAAAATAAAACACTTTTTTTGGAACAAGTTTTATTTACTTTCAGCA
>NC_046665.1:10052689-10066529 GCF_010883055.1 Belonocnema kinseyi | reverse complement strand
TTTTTTTCTTGAAAATGGAAGCTAAATATTCCATACCATCTTTAGCAAGTCCTAGATCTCGTGCACAGTCATTAAATTCTGCCCACGTAAATAACTCTGGAGAACCACGGTTTTCGCTATATGGAAGGCAATGTTCTTCATCTTCATCGTTGTATTCATCGTCATCATATTCAATACCATCTTCGTCAGAATCATTATATTTATTATTTTTCAGAATACTTTCGTCACTGTTACGATCAATTTCGTCATCGTTTTCAACCGTATGAGTCGTCTTTCTGCTCACTGAGAATTTCCTGAAGGTTTTTGAAGTATCGTTATCTTCCACTGGTTTTGTGACGCTAGATACATCAGCATATTTGACACTACCTTTATTTTTTCTATTTATTCCATTAAGATTGGTCATACAGAAGTAGCAGTCTTCCTCTCGCAAAGGTTGCCTCCATATCATTGGTTTTCTAATTTTGAGTGTTTTCTTATTGCCTTCATTACTTTTGTGGCGAGTAAGTGACTGAAAACATGCACCACAAACGTTATGAGGAACCCAGTTTTCAGTTTGGTTTTGGACTTTTATACCAAAATAGTCTTCATACATTGATATAAGATCATCACTAAATGATCTACGATTTATTGGCACATCAAATTTGCCACATATATAGCAAAATGCACCTGAATTTTTTTGGCATTGATGTGCTTCAAAAGTAGTTGACTGGTTGGAATTAGTGAGCTGTTTACGTGCCATAACTGTTTGGATCGTTGGATCACTGTTATAGTTACCGGATATAAATAGCCACGCGAATATAAATCGCGCTCGATTTTATTTCTCATTGTTTGATCTAAAAGCGATGAGCTGGAGACTTGAGCGAGCAAAGGGGCGTGGCATAACGCGTGAAACTTCGACACCTTCCCTCTCAAGTCGAAGCTTCTGAGAAAACAGTTCTCGCACGAAAGCGTGACCTTGTATCTCTATTCCTAGCTGTCTTTTCACGGCAAAAGCTAGTTATTAGATCGAGGAGCCGTTCCGTGAATTAATCTCTACCGATTTCTCTCAGTGTGGTTTGGTATTCATGGGTATTGATGAGTACATTAAGGATTTATGAGATGGATTGCCGTGAGTTCGTAGGTCTTTGGAAGTTAAGGGAAAAGAAGGATGTTTACAGCCTCTTAAATATGTAGTGCTTGACCGGTCTATCGATCATTGAACCTTTATTTAACCTATGTAAAACGCGGCAGAAGTTTTACATTTTCAACAGATAGAATTGCTGTCGTTTTTGACAATTTGCGCTTCATTACGCTGTATGAATTCAGGAAATGTGTTTTAAGAATTTCTGAGTTTGGGCTTGACAGATTTAGAGTTATGAATTCTGGCTTCTTTCACTTGGGCTTTGTATGTTTAAGATTGAGGTTTGCGTGAGTTTAAAATACAAATGTTAACGTACAAATTCGAAATGGCCAATTTTCGACTATAGTTATGCTTTTTACGGTGAAATCTGAACTGGCATAGTCCTTCGGACCCCGGATTCAGATTCAACGGCCCAGAAGACATATAAATATGGTTGTAAAGTCGACGGGATATACAAATCTTTTGTTTTTATACAAAATATACAAGAAAAAACGCTGTTTTCCTAATTTTACGTATATCTTTGCTTTTGTTTGGAAAACTATGACCTGATAGGGTTATTTGAACCCCGGATTCAGATTTAGTGACCCAAAAGACATATAATTATGGTTGTAAAGTTGACCGGACATGAAAATCTTTTGTTTTTATACAAAATATACACGAAAAAACGCTGTTTTCGTCGTTTTTACGTCTCTTTTTGCATTTTTTGGGAAACTATGACCTGATTGGGTTATTTGGACCCAGGATTCAGATTTATCGACCCAAAAGGCATGAAGATATGGTTGTAAAGTTGCCAGAACATAAAAATCTTTAATTTTTATTCAAAATATACAAAAAAACGCTGTTTTCCTCATTTTTACGTATATTTTTGCTTTTTTTTTTTTGAAAAATATAACCTGATAGGGTTATTTGAACCCCGGATTCAGATTCAGTGACCTAAAAGACATATAGATATGGTTGTAAAGTCGACCGGACATGAAAATCTTTTGTTTTTATACAAAATATACACGAAAAAACGCTGTTTTACTCATTTTTACGTATATTTTTGCTTTTTTTGGAAAACTATTACCTGATAGGGTTATTTGAACCCCGGATTTAGATTCAGTGACCCAAAATGCATATAGATATGGTTGTAAAGTCGACCGGACATGAAAATCTTTTGTTTTTATAAAAAATATACACGAAAAAACGCTGTTTTCGTCGTTTTTACGTCTCTTTTTGCATTTTTTGGGAAAACAGACCTGATTGGGTTATTTAGACCCCGGATTCGAAATCAGCGACCCCAAAAACATATAGATATGGTAGTGTAGTCTACCGGACAGACCACTTTTTTTGTGTGCCTGTGAATCAATTAGTTAATTATTTTCAATGCCAAAAAATGGTCACAGCATATTATGTACAGTTTACGGAAATCACTGAGAATTACAAGTATCTTGGAAGTAAGTATAAAATTGAATGCAGAAAAAGTATTTATTAGATAAAATTATTATAAACAATTATTAAAAAACGATTTGTTTATGGATAAAAAATATATATCAAATTTTCAATCAATGACAAGTACTTTTTTGCTACAAAAGTAGTCAAAAAGTCCTCAACAGTGGTTATAGCAATATTTTGTTATAAATAATTATGAATAAAAATATTTGCTTATGGATAAAGAACATTACACACTTTTAATCAATAACGGTCACCTTTTTGCCACAAAAATTCTAAAAAATGGCCAAAAAGTAAACATACGTACTGATAACAAGATTTTGTTATAAACAATTATTTATTTATTAATGTGAAAAGACGTATTATACATAATAAATTAATCATATACACTTATTTGTCACAAAAATTCCTAAATATGACCGTAGTTCTACTTTACGGTACGCTCAGGTGCCTCTATGCATGAAGAGTGCACTTTCCAAGGCATATCTCGTGACCTATTTGGGTTAGAACACTTTTTTGTATCTTACGACAAATTGTCTCTACTTTCATTTATTCTCTAGAAACTTTTGTGGTGGGATTTGCAGGAAATGAGGTATTTGGCGAAAACACAACTTCTTCAATTTTAGTCAGAAATGCAAAAAAAATGAAATTTTTGAAACCTTACAATTCCCAAAATAATAGGTCTAAAATACTTTTCTTTATTTCGATATACGCAGATTTTTCTAGACTCTATTTCATCCTCTGGCACAATCAACGTAAACTGATCTTGGCAGGATTTATTTGGAAAAAACTAAAGTCTACTTTTTTGCCCGTAAAAACCGGTTAAAATGGCCCACTTTGAGTGGTCATAACTCATGACCTATCACAGGTAGGACATTGTTCTTTTTTTTTGAAATTACAGGGAATTGAGTCTAGTTTCACTCGCCCGTGAAACACTTTGCCGTGCAATAATTTTGCAGAGATACACAGTTCTTTTTTAAACTTAGTGATTTTTCGCTGGAAATAAAAAAATGGGGACTTTTCAATGTACCATAACTCGGAACCAATAGAAGTTAACGGATTTTTTCTTGAACAAAACTTGTTCAGAATTTTATTTTCTTTCTTTTTTCTGTTAGACATTTTTCTCTAAAATTATAAATTAATTAGATTAGAAGCGTAAAGATTGTAAGTGATGGTAATGTAAGAGTTAAGTAAATTAAGGTGCGTTTGCGTTCTCATGCTCCGTATCTCGCTTGCACTCTCGCCTTCGTTCGCTCGGTCACTCGTTTGCTAATAACTCCTAAATTGCGCTATAACAGGAAATAGAGATAAGGAACTAGATATAAGACTTTATGTAAATAGTTGTAAATAATTGTATATAATATAAGACTAAATATTTTTAAAAATTACCAAATTCCTTAACTATTGTGTTTAGTGATTACCAGACATGAATCATTTTGATCTTTTTAATTTAAATTTTTGATTTGTATTTAATACTGAAAAGTGAACTTCAAAAAAATTACTATTATTTTTTTACCCAAGGGAAAATTTTTTAAACTCGAAAAATTAAAAAAATTGTGACCTCATGGCGACACTAATTAGTTTAAGTTTTTGAAACAGAGTTATAGAAACAAAGTTTGGGTTAGATTGGTATAATTAGATAGAATATTTTAGAGGCCAAATACCAGTGATTTTGATGTTAGTAGGACAGAAGTAGCCGTATTGAACGGTTGATAAGTAGAAGAACTACTATATCATAATCAATTTTTATTACGCGAAATTAATTAAAAACGCGTGAAAAATAAGTTCTAAAAAATGCACTGCGAGCTGAGTTTGAACCGAATACCTCCTCATTATATGTGAGGGGCGCTACAATTGCGCCACCGCAGCACCAACGGTGAACATTTTAGAACTTGTATTTCCTTAATTTCGATCGAAATTACACCAGCACAAAAAAAAGTGGTTGGCTGGTATTTTTCTAAAAAACGAAAAAATAGACGTAAATCGACAAAAACAGTGATTTTTCAGGTACATTTTTGCAAAAAAAAAAATATATTTTCTCGCCCGGTGGACTTAACCAACATATTTATATGTCTTTTGGGTCGCTGAATTCGAATCTGAGGCCCAAATAACCAATTTGGCTCATAGTTTCTTCAAAAATCGCAAAAATAGACGTAAAATCGGCGAATACAGCGGTTTTTCTTGTATACTTTTGCAACAACAAAATTTTTCATGCCCGGTGGTCAAAATCAGCATTTCTTTATGTTTTTGGGGTCGCTGAATCCGAATCCGGGGTCAAAATAACCCAGTTGGCTCATATTTTATCGAAAACGCAAAATTAGACATAAGATCAACGAAAACCTTTAAACCTTTACCTTCCTCGACTGGGATTGTCGGTCACTGGTTCACTGTTCACTTTTGCGTTGCAAAAGTATACAAGAAAAATCGCTGTATTCGCCGATTTTACGTTAATTTTTGTGATTTTCGAAAAGGTATGAGTCAAATTGGTTATTTCGGCCTCAGATTCGAATTCAGAGGCCCAACAGACATATAAATATGTTGGTTGGAAACAGAGTTATAGAAACAGAGTTTGGGTTAGACTGGTATAACTAGATAGAATGTTATACAATGTTAAAAATAGATAGAATGAGCTACGTCCGTTAGTAACAGCGTGCGTATGACGTCAAATACGCATATAAGTTCGAACGTCGACGCTTACGAATCTCATTGTGGACCAGCCGCGAAAATTAAATCAAAAAATTTTCACTGTTGGTGCTGCGGTGGCGCAATTGGTAGCGCCCCTCATATGTAATGAGGAGGTTATTGGTTCAAACCCAGCCCGCAGTGAATTTTTTAGAACTTATTTTTTTCGCGTTTTCAATTAATTTCGCGTAATAAAAATGGATTATGATATAGTAGTTCTTCTACTTTTCAACCGTACAATACAGAGACCTCTGTCGTGCTAACATCAAAATCACTGGTATTTGGCCTCTAAAATAATATTCTATCTAATTATACCAGTCTAACCAAAACTCTTTTTCAAAAACTTAAAATTGAAAACTGGACTTAAAATAATAACATCTACGAAAAATAATTTCGATCGAAATTAAGGACATACAAGTTTTTAAAATTTTTACAGGTGGTGCTGCGGTGGCGCAATTGGTAGCGCCCCTCACATGTAATGAGGAGGTTGTTGGTTCAAACCCAGCCCGCACTGAATTTTTTAAACCTTATTTTTCTTGCATTTTCAATTAATTTCTTCTAATAAAAATTGATTATGATATAGTAGTTTTTCTGCTTATCAACCGTACAATACAGAGACCTCTGTCATACTAACATCAAAATCACTGGTATTTGGACTCTAAAATAATATTCTATCTAATTATACCAGTCTAGCCAAAACTCTTTTGCAAAAACTTAGAATTGACAACTGGCCTTAAAATAATAACATCTACGAAAAATAATTTCGATCGAAATTAAGGAAATACAAGTTCTAAAATTTTTACCGTTGGTGCTGCAGTGAAGCAATTGGTAGCGCCCGTCACATGCAATGAGAAGGTTGTTGGTTCAAACCCAGCCCGCAGTGAATTTTTTAGAACTTATTTTTTTCGCGTTTTCAATTAATTTCGCGTAATAAAAATTGATTATGATATAGTTGTTCTGCACATCAACTGTACAATACAGAGACCTCTGTCGTACTAACATCAAAATCACTGGTATCTGGCCTCTAAAATAATATTCTAACTAATTACTTTAGTCAAAGAAGTGTATAGTACTAAATACGCCCAGTCAAATAATTCTTGGATCGACAAAAGTTTTTCATGTTTCAGAAAATAATGTTTCTCGAATAAAAATTATATTTGTTATAAGATTACTTTGTTTCTATCGAATAATATTTTGATGTAACCTATTCAGTAATACATTTTTTTGATGCAAGTCATTTAGAAAAAATTGTTTTTTCGGCCCAACCCATTATTCTGCTATTCTACATACATGTATCTGCCTTTATGCAATTATAAAAAATGTCTTAATGTATTTTCTTATTATTATTGTATTCTTATTCATATCCTTCGTCGAATTTTAGTATATTTGGTACCCATATAATATTATCTAATTTTAGATTTAAAATATAATTTTATCGCGTTTCTCTCTGTTGATAAAATTAATAAATTTTTACTCAACTTCATTTGTTTGAGTATCAGATGCTTTTTTGAAACGACAATTTAATTTAGGAATTGAAATGGATGTGACTATCAAAAATGATAGTCTAAAGATTTCCAAGTAAAAGTTTGATATAAATCAAGAATTAGAATTTTCTTAATTTTTTAGAATTCAGAATAATGCCAGAATATTATGTAAGTCGGTAGAGCAGAAAAATCATAACAAATATTTTGTTTTAATTCATTATATTATTTATTCTCGGATGCATTTTAATTATTCTAATCCGATTCTAATTAAAAGTGATATTTGTGTAAGAGTCAAATGTATTGTTTATGATAAAAATTACGTGGTAATAGCTATAAGGGGGCGTCCAAATATTACGTAATAAATTTTCCACCCTCCCCCCCCCCGTGTAATCAACCATAATAATTTGATTCCCCTCTTGATTACGTAATCATCTTTAAGATCTATAAAATAATAATCTTGCTCGGCTCAATAGTTGGAATTTAGAAGACAATTACCAAATTTAACTAGAGCACTATATAATTAATTCTATGAAAAATAACAAAATGTTATGAAAACATTAATTTATTGTCTTTTCAAACTGCATAGTAAAAGGATGATTTTTAATTGCTTCAGCCTTCCTTGATCGATTCAAATGGCTCTACATACACAAAGGCACAGTGAATGAACAAACATTTTCTGCAGGGATCTCTGAATATTGGTTTCAAAATAGTCTATGGATAAATCAACAGTTTAAATTGAAGTTATAATCAACTTTGTAATAAGGATATACAGACAATTATCTTTTCAAATACATTTTATTCAAATAAAAGTTACACTCTTAGTTACGCAAATGGTTTTAGCTGATTTTTACACAATTTGCAATTTATTCTTCTGCAATTGTATTAACATTTTGAGACATAATTAAACTAGCCCCCCTTAAAACGCGATTACCCTATTTTATAGAAAAACAATATAGCACAACAAGAATCGACATTCTCTCTAGAGGCCACATAAGTCGGACCCAGTGCCCATCTCATGACGCCAAGTCCACGATGAGCTACATCCGTTAGTAACAGCGTGCGTATGACGTCAAATACGCATATAAGTTCGAACGTCTACGCTTACGAATCTCATTGTGGACCGGCCGCGAAAATTAAATCATCGAGTTTGGACTATTCCCTTTCGACAATGGACTTGTCGCTCAGTGAGTATTCAAAACTTTTACTCAGGTGAACCTGGTTATACATTACAGCCACGGACTAAGTCAAGTGAACGATGAGATTAGGATGTTATAAGTCAATTTAATACGATGTTTGAAACCTCTTGCGTTTATGGTCTAGGTATACAATTAAAAGCAGCCTCTAGCGCTGGAGGTGACAACAGTCACCTCTGGATGTTTTCTTAGAGCTACCATCTGCCACTTTACAGGTTTTTAGTCTCTTGCTTCCTGATGGTCAAGAAAGTTTTTCACAATGCGACAGGTGTTTAATAAAACCGCCTTCTGAGCTGCTGCCAGTACCCTACTGACTCCTAAATGTTCAAGACATTCAGTTCATCTTGCATGCACATTGCCTGTAGCAGACATCACAATAGGATGTATAGATGCATGATTCAAATTCCACCATATGGTCTTTACTTCACGCCATGAAACCCATGAAACATGCTGTTTCGTGTGTTGCTCAAGGGGTTCAACGCTGAACAGAACCATAGTGCCCTGAAGGAGTCTCCTTGAAATATACCCATTGTAATGTGTATTGATCTAGTTATCCTTGGTTGTCCATGATTAAAATACTTGATTCTTGTATCCCAGAGCCTCATCGCAGGACTTAGAAGGTCAATAATGCGTGGGCAGATTTTGTAAAGTTTTAAGACTTCAAGCAAATAGTCATGTGGCACGGAAGGAAACGCTTGCTCGTAGTCAATATATGCCATGTGTAAGTTCTTTTGATACTTACGAGCTTGAGGCATGGCAACAGCATCTATAGTGATTAGATCTTTACAGCCCCGTCAGTTTCTACAACATCCTTTTTGTTCTTCTGTAAGGATGTCATTCTCATCGCAATGAGAATATACCTCATCTGCAATTATAGCTATAAGACATTTATAAATTGTTGGAAGACTGGCTATCGATCGAAATTCAGACCCTGGAGCATAACGCTGGGCATCAGATCTGGGTGTTTAATGATCTTCTGAAAACACCTTGCCAACGCAAGATACACACTCGTCAGGTACTTGTACCAGAAGTTGTGCACCATGTTCGGACTTAGAGCTATGAAGTTACTTGCCCTTTTCAAGACCGCTGAAACATCCAAAGCTGTGATGTTTATCAGTTGCATTTCAGGTCTATTGCTCGCCCTTGCTTTCTCCAGTTTGAACCACTCAAGTGTCCAAATTACATCTGTTAATTTTTTCCCAAACACCCGACCAGTAGTTAGTCATATTTTCTAATTGAGGGACTTCGGCGTCTTGCTGGTTATTTAGCTGTACACTCAGTTCACGATAGAACCTTCTTTCATCTGCCTTAAAGTTTCCATTTTGTTGTTTTCGTGCAATACTTTTCTGCTACCGACGGAGTCTGGCAGTAAGAACATGATAACGGTTGTCACAGCTGCTCCTTTAATGGCTAAATGTTGACTTAACTCATGCTCATATCATTCTTGCATTGGCTATATATTGATTTCCTGTCCATATCTTGTCTTTATTGGCTAAAGATTAGCAACAAATGACAATTTCATCTTGAATGACCTTGAAAAAATACATGCGTCTTAAGGTCATGACTTTCTTTGTATTTCCTCGTCAGAGCGTAGTAACTTTCAAAGGGAACATTTTTTCTCTGATCTGCAGCTTTCAAGATAATTGCCTACGTTTCTTACAATGGTTCAATGTTTATCCCTCTGCAACTCAAAAACTGTTTATTTTTGGACCGTTTTCTATTCACACTTTTGATCGAGACGATGAGAACTACAATTTTACAAAGTTTAAACAAAATCGACTGTGAGCCTTTTTATTTAAATTTTGTGCAGGGTCCTTTGCAAAACTTATTTTATTTTCCCCCAAAAAATGTATAAACTGAACTAGTGAAAAATACCACTTTTTATTTTCATCTTTTTTTATTGCATACATAGCATACAATGTCCTCGACAAGTCTTGTCAATATAAAAATAGGATCTGCCTTATTTTTAAAAAACTAATTAAAAGCATACGCCGAAACAATAAACACGATGTAATAAGCCATGTAAACAATAGACAAACAAGAGAAGACTATTGTAATCGTAAGCACGAACTTCAGAGTTCAGACTCGCGGGCGCACAGTAGGACAAAAAAAGTACCCGTGGAAAAATCAATTTTTAGCCTACCTTATTCATCCGATTTGAACGTTTGTTTTTTCTTAAATAAAAGATTTTTAAATTCTGAAAAGATTTGTGTGATTAGGTTTTTTTAATTGTGTAAAAAATTGTTATTAGTCAACAAAGTTGAAAATGATTTTTTTTCTTAACTTTTTCTTAGTGTCATTTCTTTTAAGACATTCAGATGGGCCAAAGAAAATCTTAAAACAATGTTACAGAATATGTGGGAATAATTTTCTGTTGGGTAGAATAATTTAAAACCATTTTTAGTGTCTTTAAACAACAATAAATAAATAAATTACATTTTCTGGGATTGGCAATGTTTAGCTCAATGCAATTAATAGATTTTATAAAAAACGTGAGAGAAATTAACGTTCCACTATCATTAATTAAGAATAGATGGTTTTTGGTCATTGTTGAAACAATTTTTATTCACAAATTCACAGCTTGGCGACTTTTCAATGAATAGGCCCAATTTTTATTAAAGGAATCAAATAAGTATGTATTTTCGATGACTCTTTACTATGATACTTTACAAATCTAACAAAATTATTTATACTTAACCAATTTTCATAAATGAAATCACGATTTGACGATTTTTCAATGAAGAGGCTCAAATTTTTTTTGAGGAATGAATTAGGGATGTCTTTTAGATGTCGGTTTGCTATGATACTTCGCAAATTGGCAACAATAATTTATCATTTAAACAATTATTACGCACGTATAGTACGGCAGTTAGTCAGACCTGCTTTGCATTTTATTCTAGAGCATTCAGACTTGGCACAGTTGTAGTATATACACCCAGCTTACTTATAAGAAGTGGAAGGAAAGTTGCAACCCCGGAAGAGTAGCGGTATAGCGGATTGCCTGCCCAACAGGAGTAGCTCTCAAAAACTTAACGAAGCGTCCGTTGCGGTGACTTCTGTGGGCCGGGATCGGTTTCCCACTTCAACTGTAGTAGCTTAAGGCTTATATTGACCATGGCGATGAGTTGTGGAAGCAGTTTTCCTACCTTTCAGAGACACAAACAGAAAGTACTGGAATCATAGTGTTTCTATCAAAATGTCTTGCACAACTTGTATACTACGGTGGTCCAAAAATCCATGGCCAAATGTTTTTTCCATGCTAGAGGGCTACGAACCCCCCATTGTTTTCCAAGTCCGAAAAAATAAATTTCCTAATTTTTTATATATATTTTTTATTTTAGCAGGTGCCGGTTTTGACGTGAAGTTTTCCATGTATAATGTATGGGGGAAAATAGTTTTTTTTTAGTTTTTAAAATAATTTTTTAGGGTTTGATAAAATGTGACGGAAAAGTATGGGGACCTGTAGCGAATTATCCAACGTCTAGTAGAATATTTATTATCATTGGTTAATCAAATATAATTATTTAAAGAAATGGAATTTGTTTAAATTTTTTTTCGAAAATTAGTTTTTTCCCCTAAAAATTATTACAATTAGTCTAGTGGAATATTTATTAACATTGGCTAATTAATTTTTTATTGTTTAAACAAATGCAATTTGTCAAGTGACTGATGAGATTAGAATGTTATAAGTTAATTCAACTACTATAATACGATGCTTGAAACCTCTCTGCAATGATGTTGTAGGTATACAATTATGAGCGGCCACGAGCGTTGGAGATGACAACAATCACCTCTGGATTCTTTCTTAGAACGACCATTTGCCACTCCACGGGTTTTTAGTCCGTCACTTTCTGATGGTTAAGAAAGTTTCTTACAGTGTGACAGGTGTTTAATAAAACTTCCTTCTGAGCATCTGCCCATACCCTACTGACTCCTAAATGTTCAAGATGTTCAGTGCATCTTGCGTACACATTGCTTGTAGCCGAAATCACAATGGGATGAATAGATGAATGATTCACATTCCTCCATATGGTCTTTACTTCATGCCTGAACTCGCTATACATGTAGAACTTGGTTGTATAGGTTGACTGCAAATGTCGATTAAGTGGACAAGCAATGTCAATGATCTTGACTCTTCCACCTTTTTTCCTCGCATCACGATATCAGGTCGATTGGCCGGGATGTAATGATCCGTTTCGATAGTAGCATCCCAAAATAAGATGTAATCTTCGCTATCTAAAACGCGCACTGGAATGTATCTATAGAAAGGCATCCATTCTTATAAGAGTCCGACGTTTAGGGCAGGCTGTTAATGTAAGCTGCCCACTACATCATTATGTCTGTGCGTATATTCTGAGCCATTACGCGACAGCCATCAATAATGTTCTCAACGAATTCGTTGGCATCTCCGTATAATCGGCACCGGTCAACCACGTCTTAATGTAACACGTGTTTGCGATAATTCCTGGTGCTGACAACCTTGTCCTATATCGCAATGACGAATCCTTCCGTCTCTGGATACAGAACACCCTTTCTTAGCCAAATATTAGATGTCTCACTATCCACATCATTTTTAGGGAAAAAACGAAAAAACAAATTAAACTTAATTTGAGTTTGGTGTTTTGTAAATTTATGACGTTATTTTCTCATTAGCTATATAAATAAATTAATCTTCAACTACAATTCAACTATCTTTGACTTCTCTACTGAAAGTTAGTGAATAAACCTTTTCTAAATGTCTTTTTTCCAAAGATCAACAACCTTAGTGAAAAAATATGATAGTCTTAATAAGACAGAGGTGAAGTAAAGTGAAGTTTTATCTAAAAGCACCCCAGAGATTCCAGTTGTGCAAGACTTTTTGATAGATACACTGTGATTCCGGTATTTTTTGTGTGTGCCCCTAAAACGTAGGCAGCCCGCTTCTAACACCTATCGTCATGGTCGACATATGTCTTAAACTACTAAAAGTTAAGTAGGGGACTGATGCCAGACCACAGGAATAACCGAAACGGACGATTTGTTCAGTTTTTAAAACTTACTCCTGTTAGTTAGCTCTAGGATAAAATGCATGGTTGCTTTCAATATCGTCTATTAACCGCCGTACTACAGTATTCGTAATATTGCGTATCGTTTACCATTCAAACAGTGGGACTGAAGATTGGATGAACATAAGGATATTGAATAAAAAAATGGTGGACATGCATAATGAAATTCGCATTCAGGTAGTCTTAATCGTGGATGCCGTGAAACTGGAAAATGGTTCTACGAACGACGGAAACATGGCCAGAAAATTCTTTGAGAATAACGACACAATATCCGAAATACCTGGTTTGAGCAATCAGCTTTTAATAGAATATGATTGGTTTTTTTTTTATCTTAACATCAATTCATAAGATTTTGATCCATAGAACAAATATCATTGATTCTTTTGCAATCCCAATTGTGAATTATCTGAGGAGGTTTAGCAGGGACTAGAAGCGAAGCGTCATTCGCCCCTTTCTCTTCTCGAGCCAAAGAGTCTCGGAAGGCAGATCAGCCTCTTCTCTCCGCAGTCCTCGAGTAGAGTAACTTAACTTGGTGTCACGCATTCGGTTGTGGGGAGAAGAGAAGTGATCTCGGGGAGTCTCCTATTGGAATGGTTGAGCAACTTGTGGCCAGCCAAAAAATAATATTTCGCCGACAAGGATTGTCGAATAAAAATGTTTTTAAACAGTTATCTGCCCTTACACATCACCCTTTATTCAAACCTACCTTGTCAAAGTTTGATTGTCGATATTTAACCAAATAAAAAGTCCGAAATCCTCTTTTCTAACCTCACGAATTATGGAGTCGGTGGGATTGTTTAGCAAGACTCCTAAAAACCACCATTACTATATCCACACCTGAAATGTCAACAATTACCAGTTTGATTGTCGATATTTGAAAATATA
>NC_046665.1:10034854-10052589 GCF_010883055.1 Belonocnema kinseyi | reverse complement strand
AATATAAAAACATCAAAAATCCTCTTTTTACATTCTTATTCATACTGTGAAGGTATTAGTTTTATGCGAAAAATGACTTTCGCGAATTTAATCAAATGTCCAGGTGCGCTAAACAGCCATTTCTGATAACAATTCAAAAAGTTTAAGCTTTTCCAACATTGTTTAGACAGCTTTTTCTAAAAATTCAAAATTCTATCGACAGTTATTTATAGCACACAAAAATATATACCATTTATCCCCATGGCTTGTTCAGATAAAATCAAAATTACAGAAGTTATAGGATTTTCAAAATCCAAAAAACCAAACGAAAATGGACATTTGAAGTCGAAAAATTGTGATATGAAAAAACGTAAAAAAGAGAAAAACGTTATTTTTCCAAGGTTCTACATTATTCTTTTATTAGCTCTTTGAATTTTGCTTTAAAAAATCGGAAATTCAAATGTTGATCTCAACAAAAAATTAATTGTATTCTCATCCATAATGAGAAGGTATTAGTTTTATGCGAAAAATGACTTTCGCGAATTTCATCCAATCTCGATGTTTTGAGGCCCCCTGAGTCAGAAAAACAAGTTTTACTTCGGTGTATGTCTGCCTGGCGTGATCGTTGTTGATACAATTTTAGATAACAACTAAATAAGTTAAAACAAAGAAAAATACGAAAAGAGATTGACAAAAATTTTGCAACTAAAAGAGATCTACAAATTTGTCATGAATCACTTTTTTTTATAGGATGAGTAGTTTTTGTTTTCTTCATGAAAAACAAAATTGAGAATAAAAATTTTAAATTGTGTGCAAACGATACAAGCTACGAGAATAAATGAGACAAAATTTATTCCACGAACAAGGATTTACAAATTTTTTAAGAATATTTTTATTTTATTGACATGAAGCCTAATTTTTCTTTAATCGTAAAAAACAATATTAAACATAATGAATCTCTGTATAAACAAGGCAATAAGAATCAGTATGTTTTAATTTCCATGCATATTATACATTTTAATGATATCAATTTATTGGAATGTTACATGTTTTAGCTTAGCTAAGAATATAATTTAATGCAAAATAAGAAACGAGTATTAAAGTAAACATATTAAAGAAAAATCCACAAGTACTAAGAAACGAACCCGAGATCGCACGCACGCATTGAGTATTTACTAACCGATTCAGCTATAACGGAACGCGTTAAAATGTCTTTTCCGACATCGACACGATTCCGAATCAATCCCAGCTTGCGGTATTGGTCTTGGATCGTGTGTCGGTTTTAGCTCGACTCTACTTTGGAACGGGAAGTCGATATATCGGCTCGGGATCGTATCGGGTTTTCGATTTTCTTTCGACAAATGTGCTCTTCTCACTTGAACCTAGCGGAGAGGGAAATTCGTCAATGGGTTGACGTCCCTCCTTCCCCCTGACTCCACCAAGCCCTGGTTAAACCGGTTATGGATGGAGTGAAAATCCTGAAGTATATTTTCCCGGTAGATAGTGGAAGATTTGTACTTTGGCTTAGAATTAAATAATTTGAAACATGGAAATGCTATTATGCAGATTATAGAAACTACTTTCAATTTTCATTCAATTTATAAATATTTTTAATGAAAAATAATATATTTTTTAGCATGCAGCAATATTGCACTGTTTATTTAAAAGCAGCAAATATAAATCAGATTTTGTTAAATGAACAAAACTAGTAAAACTAGTTGAACTAGTGTGTAATGGTTAAATTGAGACTTTAAAAAGTAATATTGAACCTAAAAAAGAGTTTTTAACAAAATATTTAAACCCTCAATCAATCAACTGAAATCTTAACCAAGTAGTACAACTTTTAATGAAGTACTTTAATTTTATACGTAAGAAGTTAAGAAGATTCATTTTTCACCAAATACATGAATTTTTAGACAAAGAGGTAAATATTCAATCAAGAATATGAGTTTCCTACCAGAAATGAAACAGTTATAAAGGTAAATTCGTAACGAATATTTATTCGCAAATTTAAAAAGTTCAATATGTTGTTAGAAACTTTATTATTTGACCCAAACACACAAATCATGAAGAGAGCAGTTTCAATTTTCAACCGAAAAAATTAATTTTTATTCAATTATATAGTTAAATTTTAAACTGAAATAGATAAATTTGCAACTAGAAAGCTGCAGTTAACTTTTCATTGGAGAAAATTCATTATCAAACAATAAAAACGCGTTTTCAAGAATGTAGTTAAATTTTTAACCAGAAAGTTAATTTCTAAACCAAAGTAGTTCATCTTCCAACCCAACTTCTGTCAACTAAACTCCAGAATTTTCAATCAGGAAAATGAATTTCCAACCTAGTATTTGTATTTTTAATGTAACTGAAGAAGATATATTTTGAATTTAAAACGGAATAGTTCAAATTTCAGTTTTAAAAATTAATTTACGACTACACAAGTGAATTAAAATAGTTCCATTCTGTTAAATGTTCTATTTATACATATTTATTTTATTGTATAGTGCGTGTAATTGCTCTAGCGTTTAAATGAAAGAATTCTCAATGTGAGATGTATGAACTTTCATTTTAAACGCTTAAAATTGAAAACTGTTCTACTGTCAATATGTTTATATAATTTGTTCTTAAAATTAACAAATGGTAATGCATAACTAAATTTGTTAAATATAATTTGACCAAGATGAAAAAACGATTTATTTCTGCTTGAAAACGCTGAAAATATGCTTTTGTTTATTTAATTTGTTCGTCAAATTAACAAATGTTAGTGCATAACTAAATTTGTTAAATATAATTTGAGCAAGATCAGATAAAAAAAAACGATTTATTTTTGCTTGAGAACGCCGAAAATATGCATTTGTTTTTATAATTTGTTCTTAAAATTAACAAATGTTAGTGCATGACTAAATTTGTTTGAAAAAGTAATATCTAGTAGCAGATGTAACCATTGCGGCACCTAATAGAAAAAATGTAAAGTTTTCAATTGACTGAAATTGTGTTAAAATTGGAGAAATTTATTCATGAAGGACCGCTCTCTCGCTCTCTTTATCTCTTTCTGTGCAAAGTATTGATCATAATTGATTTATTTAAAAAAATATTAAACCCCAAAAAACAGTTTCTTGAAAAAACGGAAAATTTTATAATACTTTTCGTTGAAGCAAATTAATTTTTAATCCAAAAACCACTATTTTTATAAAGTACTTAATCTTTTAACCCCAGGCGTGAATTGTGTACTAAAGTAATAATTTCCTAAAAAATATTAACATATGTTCTACAAGAAGGTTAATTTTCCAAGAAATACTAAATTTTTGGACAAAAAAGAAGAATGATCAGCTGGATTAAAAAAATGTTTACTATAAAAAAAAAATGTCATCAAATTAATTTTAACACAATAGATTAATTTTTAGCCAAATAGTTCAAATAAAAAGTCGAATATTAGGTCAAATAGTTGAATTTTGAACCAAATAATTTCAAGAAAATAGTTACTTTTATTTGATAAAATAGGTGTATTTTGAACTGACATAATTAAGTTTCCAGTAAAAAATTTATTTTTTACTAAATAGTTTAATTTTGAAGAAGCAAAAAACTATGAGTTATTATTATTTGTTATCTCCAATCAGCCGGAAAGGGAGGTAGTTTTGAAGTCTGGTTTTGTAATTGTGAATCTTTTTCATGCTCATTTAGCATAGAATTATTCATGAAAAAATATATTTCTGTTCAGTCTTAAATGAAAAGTAATAACATTTCGAAACGAAGAGATGAAATTTGAACTGGCTAAATTTATAAATCACTTGAAAATATAATTTAAGGAGAAAAAAAAGAGTTTTCAACTATAGATGAATTCTCTCTAGAAAACGAGATCCTATTAAAATCGTCCATGCAACGGCATCTCATTCTCGCTATAATTTCCTGGCTTCCTTGCTCTTCTTTATCACACGAATATTGCGCTCTTTCCCTTGGCCTTCTCTTTCTCCATGTCATTCTTTTGAACCAACTCATTTACCTTCCTTCTTTGCTCCTGCATCCTTCTCACTTCATCCACCTGCAATCCATTCTTCCTAAAATACCTTTCCCTTTGCACCTCTATTTTCTTACCCCAAAGTCTGTTCTCGTGGTCCGACCAACACTCCGTCACTAGCTTACTTCTCCCCTCTTCCAGAAATTTCTCCTCATATTTACACGCTCCACTCCCCGTTATAATCTCTAGACTCGTTCTTTCTGTCTCCCTCCTGACAATATAGTTCGGTGTATTTCTTGCCAACCCCAGTGCCCACTTTACATATTTCTCCTGTATCCTATTTACCTCCTTACTTACCTTCCACCCCCACACCTCCACTTCGTACAATAGGAAACTCATCACTAGCAAATCAGTTTCAATTTCCTTACAAAATCATTTGCGAACTTCTGCCCCAGCCCCCACACCTGTCTCATCACAAAATTTGTCCTTCTCACCCTCTCTTTTATATGATCTTCCACTCCCCCATTCCTACGAAACAGGAATCCTAGGTACACAAACTCTTTCACCTCCTGTACCGCTTTTCCTTTACATTTCCACTCCTCTCCCTTATCTCTCCCATCTTCTTTCCTGGACAACATAACTTTGAACTTTTGCGCATTTAACTCTAATTTATTTTTGCCCAAGTATTTTCTCAACCTTTTTATCGCCTAAATTAAAATTAAAATTATTTCTTGAAAAAAAGGATCCTACTCCATCTTCACTCCATTGGGAATCGAACCACAAAACTTCTGATTTCCGGTCAGGTGCTTTTCCAATTAAGCTATTAGAGGGATCAGAATCAGAACTCTTAATTCAAGAACATAACGCTAATTTTTAGCTAGGTGTTAATGGTACAGGTAATTATTTTCAAATTTTTTAATTTATCTGCTATATCATCAGAGATTGTACCTTACCGACAGTAGATCAACCGTCCAAACCATGAAGGCAGAAGAATCTACACAATATCGATCAAGTTAAGAATCTTCAGTAACAGAAAATGCTTAACGTCTTAATAAGACTAGATGGAAAATAATATTTTTAAATTAAAATTAAAATTATTTCTTGAAAAAAGGATCCTACTCCATCTTCACTCCATTGTAATAGCTTAATTGGAAAAGCACCTGACCGGAAATCAGAAGTTTTTTGGTTCGATCCTATCCACCGAAGGAAATGCGCCTTTTAGATCGACAAAAAACGCGTACACTTGGGCACCCTTTTTGGTTAGTTCTCTATCCACCAAGTGCTGAAAAACGTAAATATTGTCAATAGTACTCCTTCCCTCCGCAAAGCCAACTCTTTTTTCTTTTCCTGGTCCTTCTTCTTACACATCACCCTAAACTCATTCCTCATTTCTATATACTCCTCTCTTTTCGCGGTTACTTTCTTCCACTTCCTGTACTTCTTTTTCACCTTTCTCTTCATCATTTTACATTCTCTATCCCACCACGGCTTCACCATTCCTTTCTTCTTCTTGCTAAATACCTTCTTTTGCACACACCCTTTCACCATAACCTTATCTTTCCCTCCTAGTAAGTCCTAAACCCTTTCTTTCACCTTTCCATCCCATCCTTATTGTATACAGTCACAAAAACTTATACGTTACTTCTCCTATTTTTACTGCCCTTGTTTCCATGCTCTCCCCCTCCCTGAAATTTTTCCTCTAATCCATCCCGAACCCCTGTTACAATTTCCCCACTAGCCCTTCCTTTCCTCATTACTCTAACCGCCTCCTGTAGCCTCCACCTATGCCCCCTTAGCAACTTTGGCTCTACTCTATCCCATTCCTTTCCATCTACCCACGTCTCTACCAGTCCCATCACATCAAAATTCTAAATATACCTCCAGAAATCCTCATCTTTCTTCTTTACCCCTGCTACGTTCCAGTATAGCACCTTTAACACTCCTCCACCCTGCTTTACTCCCACCCCCTACTTCTGACGAAATAAATTCCCCTGCAATTCCTTCAACACCTCGTTCTCCTCGTCCCCATAATCGATGAAAAGCTTGTTGTCCTTTATCCTATTTTTCTTACGCATTACCCGCAATTTTTCTTCCTAGCTCTATTATTTCTCCCTGTCTACTGCTTCCATTCCCGACCTGCCCTCCACCTTCCAAAGCATTTTTTCCGCCCTTTCCTTCCACACCCTAATATCTTCTTCTATCTCCTTAATTTTATCGTCTTTTTCCTTCCTTTTCGAGACCACCTCTCTCTGCAATCCTTATACTTTCCCCTTAAGCTCTTTTACCTCCTTTTCCTATCTCTCATCTCTTAGCCCCAGGTCCTCCCTCATACTTTCCTTCTGCTCCATAGCCCCCCTTACGTCCTCCCTCAAACCTCTGCCCTCGCCTATCAGCACCCCGAGGGCCTCCTTCTCCGCCTGCCCCTCCATTTTTAGGGTGGCGACCTATGTATTTGTACGCTTTTTTTAAAGGGACTTTTTTTAAAGACTCTCTTTGCTGTCCCTTTTTCTCGTCAAGAGATCCTCTCCCTCGCTTGCACTGGACGCTCTCTCCCTTGCCTTGTCGCTTCCGTCGCTGCAATTATTTCCTCTCCCTGAAGCGCCACTCGACACCGGACAACGCACAGCTGGCCTTCGTGTCCTTCTGGAAATTTCCTCCCCGTCCTAAAATTTCCGTTCCTTTGCACTATTTTACCCCTCACAGTCCCTACAGACACCCTTTTCTCACCCCTAACATCCCCCAGCACTACGAGCACCATCCTTGTCCACCATAAAGGCCAAAATGCCAGAACACAAAACTATCCCACTCGCTTGCAACGATGTAAGCTGTACTCTTATGCATGATATTACGCGCGGCAAAATCAAGAACTGTAAGCTCATTCTTCGTCCTTTGAACCACACCGAACGAGTAGAGTAGAACTGGGACGGCATGCATGTTAGTCGCAGGTATTTTGCTCAACGCCAACAGATTTAAAGACCAAATCTTTCGAAGAATATACTTGTATTTGCTTCGGAAAGACTACTTCACTAATGTTACGTCCTGAATGGGGCTTTGAGGCATGCCTAGGTATGTATAGGTCTCTACAGTGTTGACATCTCTAATAAGAATTATATTCACAAGCTGAGGATCATCGGAAAGGCCATTAATCTTTCCTTTTTCTTTAGATAAATCTTGGCATACTTGTCCTATCGTAAGTCTATACCAATTTCTACTGTGTACTTACTGACGATACTTAAAGCAAATTGAAGTTTGTTTGGACCAGAAGCATAAATGTTCATGTCATATATATAAAATACATGCGTGCACAAATGCTCGCGATCGTTCGTATCACCCCAGAGGTATCCAGAAGAATTTGGTAGTGCAATAGCTAGAGGAAGAAGTCTGATGCTAAAGAGCTGAAGGCTCATGGTATCGCCCTGAAAGACGCTCTTTGGAAGGTGACGTTGTTTGTTGTCACAAGATAATTTTCAGTTGAGATAGTAAATCTAGTTTTCCAAAGGTGGGCATCAATCTCTCTATGCACATCACTACACGTGAATGAACCTTCAAGCTTTCTAACAAACAGATGATAAGTCTACGAGAGGTTGAATCAAAAGCTTTCCGGTAGTTAATCCAGGTTTCAATTTCCTCTTGTAATTTTAATTATTTTTTTGCACCTTTTTCTTTCGCCTTAAAGTGGAATGTTAGTCCTATTTTGTCTTAGGTGTTAAAATGCAGTTATGCTATTGCATATAGTTTCTACGAATTTTATCCGCTTTATTTGACAGATTTATTACCCCTTTTGTGGCCCGATCTCCTATTTTAAATTCTACAAATCTTCTTAAATTATAGTTAGTAGCTTTTTTAAATTTAATTGGTCAAAATCTTAATCCTATTTTACTTTAATTACTTGGCTTTACTCTTTGACAGATATAGAAGGTTTTTACGTAATTATTCGCGTCTCAATATACCCCTGCCAAAAGTTATGTTCGGAAATTCTTGCGTAACTTTTCTTTAAGCATAAATGTCCAGTCTGGGTTTCAACGTGGATTTCCCGTAAAACTTGACGTCATAAGCTTTGGTGTACGACAAATTTCCAAGGGTTTGAGTTCATGTTACGTTTCATGTTCTTCAGGTATTTTTGTAACTTGTCTGATTTTGGTAGAGTAACAGTCATCTGTTATGTCGTTAACGTCCGCTTTTGGGTTTTCAACGCTACAGGCTAACATAACAGCTATATTCTTTGCTGGTTCTCCTGATTTCGAGAGTGGGATTCTTTAGGTTATGGAGCCACTTTAACGCTAAGTAGTCCGTTAATACTTTGAAACCATAACCTTCTAGATACGGCCTCAATTTTTGTATGGCCCAAACTACGGCTAGACACTCTTTTTCTGATGCTGAGTACCGGGATGCAGCCCCGTTCAGGCTGCTACTCGTGTATGCGATCACGTAGTTTTAGAGTTCTGAGTCGGTTATATTACTATGAGACCGTCAACGAGAACAAAAATATGGCTGAGAAATACATTCTTTCAGAGTTAACGAGAATTTTAACATTTATTTTATTGATTAAAAATTGAATTTTTTCGCTAACTTAGTAGAACGATTTTTTAATGTTGAAAACATATTTTAGGTATATAATAAGCACCATGTCCAGTATTGGAAATGAAAAACACTTTCCCAAGAAATATTTCCTATAAATCGTTGAAGCCATTGTGGCACATTCTTTTATGAACAGTTAGATAGATTCTACACAAAATATGTTACCGCTAAAATATGTATTTGAATTCCGATCTTCTTATATTTATCTTTAGTCAATAGGAATTATAAAAATGACTAAAGGGCTTTATTTTTTCATGGAAATACATTGTTTACTTTGTAAAACAATATTTAATTTTTTAAATGTTCACAGTACGTGAAACACCTATTAAGCATGGGAATAAAAGAAAAATATTTTTTTTTTAAATTTAGAAATAAAATATATTCTGAACGTAAAGCGTAAAGATACCACTATTTCCATAATGTAAACAACAAAATTATTGTGAAAATTATAAGTTCTCTTAAATTCTGTCATATTCTCGGTTACATAACCCGAACTTAAGCTTTCAGGAATTTAAAAACTCTACGTAGTTTAAGCCGTTTATTGTTTGGGTACGTGCGGCTCCTAATCCTGTATTACTCGCGCCTGTTTCAAGTTGGAAGGGTTAAGTAAAATCTGAAAATGTCAAAATTGGTGCTGATGTCAATAGGTCTTTAATTTTCTGGAAACTCTCATTTTATTCTAATTCCCAATCCCATATTTTATGTTTCGAATAATATATTTATTGGTTTTATTATTTCTATTTCAATTCCTTTGTCGTTAACTTTAAAACCTAAGTATTTAATCTATGAGCAGCCGAATTCACATTTGTCCGCACTGGTCGTTAAATTTGCAAATTTATTTTATATAATATAATATCAGAGAGAAACTCAAAGTAAATCCATTATTAGGAAAAACAACTACGAGTACATTGACAACTCTGCAGGTCATTTCGGGTAACTTCGTCTAACCTTACATCATCTCACGCATAAACATTCTGACTTATGTGGCCTGAAGAGAGATTGTCGGCTTTTGGTGTTTTTTGATTTTCTTTTCATAAAGCAGTGTAATCGCGTTTCAAGGGGGACAAGGTAAATCAAATCTCACAGTCGTATTACAATTACAGGAGAGAAAAGTGCGAATTGGGTAAAAATAAGTTAGAATCGTTCACGCAAATTTGACGGTTTGCAGGTTACGTTGTTACTTTTTTCCGATCTGCTGATATTTTCTCTGCGAAATATTTATGCTTCACAGGTTATTAGTGTTAACTGACACTATATAAATAATTTGTCTTCTAATTTTAGGTCTCTGTCGCTGTCTTCCGATTCTGAACTATATAAATAAAAGTGAAAGTTCAACTTTTGTTTCGTAATATATAATTTGTTTTAATAGCAATTTAAGAATACACATGCGGAAAGTTTTAATTTGAAAGATAGCACCTTGAAAAATACCAGATTTTTAAAAATCGAAAAATGCTATTGCTGAAAAATTGTTATGCTTGATTAAAAACTGAAATATCTATTAATTCTTTTAATGGAAAATTATTTGACGTCGCAATGAAGTCAAACATGCTAATAAAATAAACTTGTGTTTAAGTTATAATTTTTTTACATGAGCGAAAATGAAATTTCTGTAATTCAAGTAAATTTGATTTAAAAATGTTTGTTTTGTTCTATACTTTTATGCATGTCAAGCAAGGGGCTGTGCATAAATTACAAAAACTTTTATTCTGAAATTCTGAAGCACGTATCACCCTTTTTTAGGAGTCAAAAGTTTTTACCGCCGCATTTTACATAATTTTTTCCGACTACATTTTTCTTGTGAATTTAGCGGTAACCGAAAAATTACGTAGAACGATTTGGGGTATGGAAGGATTTGGTAAAATGGTGCTGTTTGTAATGAATAAACGAAGTAGTTCAACTTTCAACCAATGAAAGATTTTCATTTTAAATCAAAAACAGGTGAACTTAATAAAAAAGAAGCATTTTAAGAAAAAGAGCTTAATCCTCAACTAAACCAGATTCATTTTCAACCAAAAAGTTGAATTTTTTAACAGAAGATATTAATTTTCCACTAAAATAGACGAGTTTTGCAGAAATTACATAAGATCTCAAGAAAAAAGTTAAATTGAACAAAAATTACCAATCAGTTGAATTTGCTACCAAATTATAAAATTTTTAAGTCAAAAAGGATTTTCAACGCAAAAATATACAATTTTAACTAAAAAGAACAAATTTACAAGAAAGCCGTTAAATTTTTATCTGAATGTATAATTTGTTACCATATAGTTGAATTTTCAACCAAAAGGATTATTTTTCCATCAAAAAAGACGAATATATAAAAATTTACATAAATTTGCAGCAAAAAAGTTAAATTTTCAACCAATTTTTTAAAAATTCAGTTACAAAATTCATTTTAAACAAAAAAAAAAAACAAATTTTCAACAAGAGAGTTCAATTTTTAGCCTAAAAAATGAAATCTCAACGAAAAATGTAATAGTTAATATTTAAACTACAAAATACTTTTACTTTAAATCAAAAACAGTTACGAAAATGTAGTTGATATTTCAATCAAAAAGATTTAAATTTTTGATTTATAAAAGTTGATTTGAATAAAAAGAGACTAATTTGATTCTAATTAAAATTTATATTGTTTTAAAATGAACGGTATTGTTTATAAGAAAAATTACGTAGTAATAGCTATAATAGACTTAAATAAAATTTATTTTTAACTTAAATTACAAATAAATTATATTTTCTCTGCAAACACTCCAGCGAAGTTAATGAATAAACATTTTCTACACGGATCTCTGAATATTGGTTTCAAACACGACCTTTTGAATAAGTCGGCGAGTAAAAACTTCACGAGTTGTGATCCCCAGATCTCATAAAAATTTTTCTCGCTTATTCAAGATGCAGGGAATGCATGGTCAAAAGCATTTCTTGGGTAAGATATTTTCACGTCTAAGAATCATCAAAAACAATACTTACGAAATTTGACAGAAAATTCAATTATTTATTCGAAAAATGAACTACTTTGTTAAAAAATTCATTTTTTTTTAATTTGGTGATTTATCATTTTGGTTAGAAATTAAGTCCATTGGTCGAAAAGTTCACGATTTTATTGAAAATTTGTAGGCTGAAAAGTAAGCTACACTGTAAAACAAATTTCTGGTAATTTTACCACTTTCAGAGTAGGTCCGATTATTACCTAATCCCAAAGTAACGTTTTCACTGACAATTACGAATATCCACTTTCAGTGTGGAATTTAACTTTGAGGTTATTTAAGTTTCTAGACAGATGCTGTAAAATTGCAAATGCATTATGAATTTTAGGTGATAGTATTCTAACCAAAAATATTCGTGTTTTGATTCAACATGTAAACTTTAGCATCTACATGAGAAATGTGTATGGTAATTCGACAAGGAATTGTAAATTTCCCGTTCAAATAAGTAATACAGTCGAAAGCAGTTTTTTAATTTAAAAAATTATTGTTTAGCATTTTTGATCAATTTTGCGAATAAATTTTTCCATAATTTATACCGTTCTGAAACATTCTCTTTTCGCATAATTTTATTTTTACGCGTTATCAATTATCAAATTTAAAGATGTGAAATTACGTTGGAAAAAGGAATTTTTAACAGTTTCTGTAATTTTACCATCGTCAACAAAGCCTTTTTATATTGTCAGTCTAAAAGTGGTAAATTTACAAGATTGGTTGGAACTTCTAGTATGCAAGCGGCATTGGCCCTATAATCAGATTAGTAAAATTGCACCAATTTTTTGTTGGTAATTTTACCATTCTAAGTGGTCGAATTTTTTTATTTTTAACAGTGTATACAATTGTAGGTAGAAAATTATTTTGTTTTAGTAGAATATTCAATTATGTGGTTCAAAATTTGTTTCTTGTGCTCAATAAAAAAATTATAACTTAAACAAAAGTTCTATTTTATAATTTTTAATTACAGTGAAACACTTGAATAGTCCACCCTTCTATAGCCATTCCGAGAATTGAAGCCGCGCCGTAGGTTGGTATAGCAGGAACTGCGCGGGGGCCGCGGGGTCTGCGGTTATCACTCAGGCGAACAGTCAAGCGTGAACAAACAAAAGCGGAGCGGGCTACAATGAGTTAGTTCACAATCAAGGTCAGTCCTAAAATCGGCGCTATAAAAGAGTTTCACTGTATGAAAAAAATCAATAGATATTTTAGTTTTCAATAAAGTATAACAATTTTTCAGCAGTAGCATTTTTAGATTTTTAAAAACCTGTTTTTCTTTCAAAGGGCTATCTTTCAAAGTAAAACTTTCGAAATGGGTATTTTTAATTGAAAGTTGGCCCTCTGAAATTAAAAGCTTGCAAAATAAGAAATATCATCTTAGTATAAAGAAAAATTATAAAAATTTTATACGTGTTTGAGAAAACAATGATACATTACGAAACAAAAGTTACACTTTTACTTTTATTTATATAGTTCAGAATCTGGAGACAGCGACAGAGACCTAAAATTAGAATAAAAATTATTTATCTAGTGTCAGTAAACTCTAATAATCTATAAAACATAAATATTTTGCAGATAATATCGGCAGGTCGGAAATAAAATAACAACATAACCTGCCAATTGTCAAAATTGCGTGAACGTTTTTACCTATTTTGGCATAACTCGCACTTTTCTCTTCTGCAATTGTAATGACACTGTGAGATTAATTTACCTTGTCCCCCTTGAAACGCGATTACACTGCAGAATGAAAAAAAAATCAAAACCAAAACCCAACATGGACTTACTCTCAGTTTTTCGCTGATAATATTCAAGTATTCTAAATGGTCTTTACAATTTTTCGTTCCGACTACAATGTCATTGAAATAACAAAAAACGTTTGGCTTTAAATCAAGAGTTATAATTTTATCCAAAAGTTTCTGGAAAGTGGCTGGAGCATTGGCTAGACCAAATTGCATCCTTTTGAGTGGATACATGCCCTTTCCGGGGATTGCGAATGCTGTTATTGGTTTTTAACTTTCTTCTAAGGGTATTTGTAAGTAAGCTAACTTTAAATCAATTTCTAAGATGAATTTTGCTGGTCTTACAAGTAACACTACCCAAGTGTTACTCGCCGATCAGAACCAAACTTCGAACATCAATAAAAAACTGAAAAATATTGAACCTGTGTTTTTTTATTTTTATAGAAATAGCTTTCTAGGGGTAGAAACCACCCCTACCAAACCATAAGCAGCCTGCTTGTGGTTTGGTAGAAGTGAATTTTGGGGGTTAGATTAGTTGAGGGTAGGTGGGTTAACCCGCATGCGGTGCGGAATTAAATTATTACAAGGAAAATAAGCGAGTAAACTGGTTGTTCTCGGGGTCAAGACGGTTAGCCTCCTTATGGTTTGATAGAGGTGGTTTCTCGAGGTTAGATAGATTAGGGGTGAGTGTTTGGATGATATAAGTTATTTGAGGGGTAGGCGATTAGGTGTGCGAGATCACGGTGTGGAAATCAATTACTTTAAGAAGAACGAGCGATTAAATTTGCTGATTCCAAGGATAAGTGGGTTAGGCTCTCTATGATATGATAGGGGTGGTTTCTACCCCTAAAAAGCGGATTTTGCACCAATAAAAAATAGGGAGTCAATATTTTTTATTTTTCCTAGGGTTTTGATCATCACTATCGGGTTTCATCAATCAGAACAAGAAGGTTTTATTATGTCTTGTTCCAATCATTTATCTTCTAGCTGATTACTCATTTCTTTCATTTCGGGATTACGTGATTATATCGCTGTTTAATGGGATCGTGGCCCTGTATATCAATTATATGTTTTGTTAAACGAGTCGCTCTATATTCTTTTTCCTAATAAATTTTAATATTATTTTCGTCAAGCTCTTCTAATTGAAATTGTTGGCTTTCGTTAAGCTCAAAAATACCTACGCAGATTTCTGGCAAGCTATTATTTTGTTCGTCGATTTTTCCTAAGCTATCCCAAATATTATCTAATTTGATTTCCTTTTTTTAATTTAACAGATTGGCTTCTATTATCACTTTCTGCTATCTCATTAGCTTTTTGAGATTCCGTTTTTTATTTTTTCCGATTGGTAATTTTTTATTCGTGCAAACATGACAATCACTATCTTTGTATTCATTCTCATATTTTTATTGTCAAAATTCTTTCCTGACTGATTTTCTTTATTTTCCCCTTTTTCCCGAGTGTACTTAAACTAAATGAGTATTGTGTGCTTGAGTCGCTGCTAGTGTCTTGGGTGGGGATGCTCTTTAAGGGTTGGAATTTGTTGCTCGTGGGAATGCTTATTCAGCTAAGGATATCCTTCGTAAGTTTTGTTGTAGGAATTTGGGCGTTTTGTGTGTTTGGGGATTGGTTAGGATTGATAGGTATAAAGGAATTTCGCTATTTTTTAACTCTGGACTACTTTATTACTTTCTCTAATACTTTTGAGTTAAGTAGTACGTCCGACTTTGGCTTCCTATCTTTATTACTATATTCTTCTTTTTCATTAATGGTTTATTCTTAATTTTCTAGCTTTTGACTTCTTTATTCTTACGCTTTAATTTCGGGTAATGGGAGTGGTAAAGCATTTGGGTGTGCTTCCATGGAATAGTGGATTGGAGGATTACCTGGTAACCACCAAGCTTCCGAATTATAGCCTAAGGTTATCCGCAAGGATCTTATCATGTCCGTACCTAGGATGCCTATGCCCCTTAAATCAAATTGAACTGACTGTTATTAGATTCATGTTTCTTTTTTCTGTTAGTTCTCTTGATTCTTTTATATAGTCGATAGAACATTAAGCTAAGGGGTTTAATCTGCTTCTTAAATTGTTTACCCTAATTATCTTTCTATTAAAAATGTTCCCTTTGTTAATTCATGCATAAATTTGTTACATTCTACACTTACTGGATTTTTTTCGGTTTATAAAATGAACCGTGCATTGTTTCAAAAGAAATCGTAATCGAAAGTTTCTTTATTGCTTGGGGGCGGTTTGCCGACCTATTTTATTTTCTCGGTAAACGATTTTGCTTGTACCTTTTCTTAGGTTCTTTCTTTCTGTAGACGCGTCTAGTATGAGTAACACGGTGGGCTTGAATTAGGTTCAATTCAAAATGGCTTGTATCTCTCTTTTTTACTCTAAAATCATTACCGTGATTCCTTACGATTATTTTGAGACCAAAAAGAAAAAAATCGCTGGAGAGATTATTGAATAAACCCAATTTTTTATTTTATTTTCAGGTTATTGTGTATATTTTTCTAAAAATAACTTTAAAGTGCTGCTTTTTTTATTCAAACTCTGTAGTTTGGCATCGAAAAAAGGTATCTAAACGTTAAAAATCTTATGAACTCTGGAACCCAATGAAATTCTAGAAAAAGTTTGAAAAATTACAGTTTTTATTAGTATTATGAATATTTCTCCACTTCAGAGCATGTTACTTTAAATCTGTTGAGACAGAATTAGAGTTCATTAAATTCACCGTAAACCTGAAAAAAGATTCTATCTTATATAGTTTAACAGATATAGCCATCAAAAATTATATTTTTTTCTACAAAATTTCACCAAAAAAAAATTAGTATTAGTTTTTTGAAATAGTATATTCCCTGTGCACTGCGGACAAAAAAGCCGCAATGGAAGTCGAAGAAGACTTAATTTAAATTAAATTAAAAACACATTGCAATATTACATTTTGCATATGTCCGAAGTTATAACGTGTTTTTCAATGTGACTGTGAAAATTTCAATGTGCTGAATTCTAAAAAAATGCTCTTCTATGGGCACAGTCATGCAACGCCTAACGCGAGATAACTAACAGAAGTCCGTCTTTTAAAATTAACCCAAGCAAGATTTTGCTGAAAAAATCTACTTTTCTACACGCCCTTTGCGATTACAATAGCCTTCACTCTTTTTAAATGGTGTATATTTTTCTGATTAATTAGTTTAAAATTTCATATACCCGCCGCTGTCAAAGATTTCCTTTTTAATAGAATATTTAAATTGTTAGTATTAATAATATGATAAAAATAATGTTGTTCGTTTATTCATAATTTATCTGCTTTTTTAATTATTATCATTCCTGCATTATTTTCGATTCAAATCTAAATAAAATTCGAACAGAAAACTTATTTTCATGTATATATTTCAGAAATTATTTAAGCTTTTCAGTTTCATGAGTGATTTCATGTACTTTTATTATTATAGGAGCAATTTTTAACGTGGAGTGCGGTAGAAATGCGCTTCTTAGAAAAGTTTACATTTTAGCGACTTTTGATAAAATTTGGTATTTTTCAAAACGCTATAACTTCAGACGTTTGAAAAATATAATATAACAATGTGTTTTTAATTTTTTTGTGCAAAGCCAAACTAAAATTATCTATCTACTGAATAATTTAGAAAAATTCAATATCAATAGGAGAAAAATGTTGGCTCCAGGTTACGGTTTTCGAAAACACTTGTTTTCATTAAATTACTTATAACAAAATATAAAAACTGGCGGCTGAAAGAACTAAAATTATGTACCAACTCAATAATTAGAATATTCAATATCAATAGGAGAAGACAGATTATATCAGCATTAATGTAGGGAAAAGAACATTTCCATTAACTATCATAATTTTTGATTTGATCTTTGGACAAGTACCAAACTAATTTTAGGCCCTCTTTGTTTGAGTATATCATACCGTTCATAGTGGTAACGCGTGTGGATACAATAGGAGCGAGTTAGCAGTTGGGATAAGAAGGATCCTCCCTTGTGTGCTTTTTAGGGAACGATCGGATGGGATTTTAGGGAAGGAAAAGAGAAGGAAGGGAAAGTATTGGGATGGGAAGAGAGGAGAAGGAGGAAGGGAAGGGGATGAAGGAAGGAGGGAAATGCACCACAAAAAAGAAAAAACAGAGTTCCGCACCCCCCAATATCGCTTCGTTAAAATTTCCGTCACTTGATGTCCTACTTTCTCGTCCGCGTGACGCATTTCTTTCTTCGCTCATGTCACCGCTCACCCAAATTTTTTCTCTTGTGCATTATGGGAAGGGAAGGAAAGGGAGGGGGAAGTAAAGTAAGACAGAATTAGGGGTGGGGAAGGGGATGAAGGAAGAAAGGAAGGATGGAATGGGATCGGATGGGTTGATAATCAAATGACAGGTCAAATTACAAATGATATATTTCTTATTCTTTATTAAATATATAAATATAAGAAATTATTGTTATTATATTCTTATTTATTATAATTTATTATTTAAAAAAAAGAAAAAGAA
>NC_046665.1:10024800-10034754 GCF_010883055.1 Belonocnema kinseyi | reverse complement strand
GCGATTTCGCTGGAAGCGGGTGCAATTTTTCAGATTAGCACCCGCTCCCGGCGAAATCCTGCGGTTGTCCTTATGACAAATTTTTAATTATATATATACACACACACACACAAATGTCTATCTGTTTATTTATGAAAAATTGGTTATTATTATATATGTAGATATTATTTATATTATTAGGAAAAACAACTTTGTAATGTGTCCATTTTATCTGTTAAAGCCTGAGAAGGGTCCAAATCTAGGACCGAAACGTTGTAATAAGATTGAATAAATAAGAGCTTAGTCAACAATTTTTAAATCACTTATGACCGGATGAAGGCCTCTAACAACTAACTAAAAAGGTTTCTTTTGGAATTGCGAACACGGTCGCCAATCTCTTCTTACTATAAAAAATTGAATTTATTCAACAATCCCTCCAGCGATTTTTTTCTTTTTGGTCTCAAAATAATCGTAACGCATCACTATAATGATTTCATAAGAAAAACGAGAGGTGCAAGCCCTTTTGGTCTAAACTTAATCCAAGCCGACCATAGTAAATTTCCGTCATCCTAGAATAAGGTATAGTTTGTTGGGTCAAAAGTTCTGTTTGGAATTATTGTAGTTTCTGCAATTGAGGGTTGGTTTCTTTTTAGTATGGAATAGTTCATTCGTTTTTGGTAGAGTCAACCTGCCTTTATCTATCCAATTGTTCGTTGTTGAGGTGTTTGTATTTTTTTCACGAAAGCTCTACCGCGAGCCATCGATATATTTATTGCTTTTGAAATGATACATGTATTTTGGGATGTGATCAATACCATATTTCTGATCGTTGGACTCGCCGCGACATTATTCAAAACATTTTTTTGATCGCTAATGCAACGGCACCTTCCAAATTCAAGTTATCGTGATCATTTTGTTTGTTGGTTGGTTAGTCATTAATTTTTTTGACTGTAAGCGACCTGAGTATTATTTCATTTTAATTTATTTTCAAGTTGTAAAAATGCAACACTCAATACTAATTTCCTAAAAGGGGTTCTTCATTTTATTATCATTTCAATGATGACATTTTAATTTATTTCGATGTATTATAATTAAGTTTTTCATTTTTTATTTCATTGTAGAATTCGAAAAATTGTTTATTTTTGCCGTAAGAACTTTTGAACCTTATTTTCCAATTTAGATTGTTTAAATTACATTTTAAATAATATAATTTTAACTTTTGAAAGCTAGTTCTAACTTTCCAAACATAAATTATTTTTCTAAATTTTACGTTTTCGGTTTCAATATTTGTATATCCCGAAAAATAAAATTTTAAGCTTCGACAATTTTCCTGAATTTTCACAATTTTCTAATTCGAAACAAATCCCTGATACTGGATTTATTCTTTAACGAATTTCACCTATTTCACTAATTTCATGAGAGAAACTTTTTCTCGTTCGTTTCCGAATTTTGGTTCAATTTTTCACTTCCCCAAATGAAAAATTCATTCCGTAAACATTAGGTGAAACACTTATAAATGAAACACATTGTACATATCAGAAAATAAATTGCATGGCATGGCAAATAAATCAACTCATCAATATAAAATTATCAATATGAAATATTAGGAATAGGAATGTAATTAAAATAATCATGGCTAATGGATCAGTAGCCTGTGAATCATTTATGAGTAAGAAATTTTCTACAAATATCAACTTTGTATGTGTTTGTGAGTTCTAATTTCTCAGCAGGTTTTGTGATTTTTAGGATAAAGGATGCGGTTTTTCGTGAGGGTACGAGGTATGACAGAACTGCCTACATAGGAGAGAACTGGGATCAGGAAGCGGAGCATCAGGATGAACACAATAAACAAACTGAGTAAAATATTAGCATTTATTGCAAGTTACAATAAAACATAGTCTATTCGGTGAGAGGGTGGACCAGCAAGTCCATATCACGATTTGTTTCGCATCAAATCTTCATTTTCGTTTGTTGTTTTGGATTTTGAAAATGTTATAACTTTGGTATTTTTGATTTTATCGAAAAAAGTCATAAGGATAAATTATTCACATTTTTGTCTACTATAAAGAGCTCTCGATGCAATTTTCAAATATTTAAAAAAGAGGTTTCCAAAATCTTAAAAATGTTTCAATTTTTTGAATTTTTATCAAAATCGGCGGGTTAACACACTCGATCTTAACTTTTGGTCCCTTAAATTGTGTGCCAAAGCACAATCCAATTCGATTAACCTTTTGAAAGTTATGCGGTATACAGACGAAAAAGCCAACGACAATTACGAAGAAGTTTGAATTTTTTATATATGTTAAAAAAATTCAAAAAGTTGTTTCGAAAAGCTTGTAGAGCCTTGAAAAGGTAAATATAAAAAAGAATAACAATTTTTTTAATGAGTTTGATTAAAACAAAAAAGTCGAAAGTAACAAAAGTAGTCATTAAGGTTAAATAACAACAATACATGTGTAGTCAATAAATTATGATAATAAATAAATAAATAAGATCTTAGACGATAATAAATTATCAAAGCGTAAGAAAGAGAGAATCTTTCCATGGAATAGATTAAAACAGAAGAAAATTGATAATAACAAGTAAAGTCAGTAAGTCGGAACAGTGATAAAGTAAATAAATGGTACATAAACAAAAATTTTTAGCTTCGAACGCCAGTTGAGATATAAGTAAAGGAGACCCTTGAAATTCCGCGTTGGTATTAAAAATGAATATGGATTTAGTTTTATGGTTGTGAAAATGGAAATGTGAGAAGTCCAAAAAGAATCAGCAAACTTTATCAATGTGTATTTGCTAAGATACACATTGATGGTTGAAAACAAACATTTTGAATTTTAATGTTAGCTAAAGTTAACATCAAAATACCTGTGCGAAAGAGAAAATACAGAGAAAATTAGAAAACACGAAAATAAAATCAAAAGTGATGATTATTTTATTAGGTTATATTCGAAAATTGAAGCATTATGAATTTAAGCACAAATAATATCTTACCAAAACATTTTTCAATTACTGTACATCTTCATTAAACTGGTCAATCCCTTATTTGTTCTCACATGTAAATGAGAAACAAATTTTTATTGAAAAGACATTATAAAAACGAAGAAACTCCAAAACAACAGTGGAAAATGTATCCTTGGACGCCATGATTAAGATTAAAAAGCAGCAATAAGTTATAGGAATAGCCAAAATTTTTGGATGTTCAAAATCAAAATCATGCCCAGTTTCAATTCGGTGTCTTTCAAGTGCAGTGATATTATCTAGATTTATCTAGATTATAATTACGGCGAGTATGTTCTTTAATTCTATAATGTAGAGGTCTGCTTGTGTGTCCAACATAACAACAATCGCAATTAGAGCGATTAAATTTGTAAACAACATCTCTTTTTTGAAAAATGTCTAATTTGTCTTTAGGAGACGGAACAAGACTTGAGTTGGATTTTATTGGTCTGAAAATTACTTTTATGTTATTATGTCCTAAAATAGTTACAAGTTTATCAGTTATTCCTGAGATTTATGAAGAATTATAGAAGAAGAAATATACAGTTACGAATAAAATAAAAGTGATAAGAAGGAAATAAGTGAACTTTGCCGACATGACAATTTTCATTAGGATATGCAAATAAATGTAATAAATGCCAGATGAACGACTAACGATACAAGTGTATCAAGGTAAAGTAAATGGCAGCGTGCCCAGAGGCAGACCGCGGAAAGAATGGTTAGAATGTGTGAATGAGATTCTCGTTAGAAGAGACATAAAAATCCACAGAAACACGAGAGCTTCTACGAAAAAATGCATGGATGTGAAAGAATCTAGATAAGTATGCCAGGACAGAAAAGTATGGCGCCAAATGTTTAATGAAAAGAGTGTAAGTAGAGTGAATGACGCCTGAAACAAAAGACCTCGGATACTAATGGACCCAAGTATGCTTGGATACTAATGGACCTAAGTGTGGAACCTCACATGACGACTTTGTGAGGCTCTTCACTTAGGGTGATTGCTAAAGAGATTGATCAGCAACCTGGGGCGGAGCAGTATTGCCGAACGAACGCGTTCTTTAAATAAATAAAACGAGAATTCTAAATCAATATACGACTGTTATAACCCCTTTCTCCCATTATTTAATTGTGTAATAATAATAACAGCCCATTTCGAAGAAACAGATTAGTATTTTAATGAGCGAATAAAATTGAATATAACTCACAGGAAATTCCAGCGACTTTCTGTCATTTTGGAATGATTAAAACACCATTTCAAATTATGCCAAGTTGAACAATTAATTAAGATTCAAATGAGGATTTAAAGTTAGCGAAATCGATGTTTTGGAAAATTTAGATGTAGCTTTTGAGGAAGAAGGATTGAGTTGGTACCAAGCGAATAGAGACAATTGGCAAAATTTAGATCAGTTAAATGATAAATTTCCAGAAGCAAATTGAAATGAAGGATATTCAGGAATAGTAAAAAGTCAGATGAAAATTTTTAATCAGAAGAAATATCAGACATTTACGCATTCGCATTAGAAATTAGGCAGTTATTCGAGAAATAAATGCCACATGCAAACCCGGAATGGAAATTGAGTGAAAAATACAAAAACTTAAGAATAGAGTACAAATTTTATATTGCGATAAATGATTCTGAAATTTTTCAGAGTTAGAAATTTCAATACAAGAACGGGAAACAGACTTAGCGAGATAAAAAATTAGAGATCAATCAATCAAGCATTTAGATAAAGATGACGGTATAAATGACAAAAGTAAAAAAAGAAAAAGGAAATGATAAGTCATGATAACAGTAAGAATGAGGATCAGAATAGGGAACACTACATTGATAGTCCAGAGGTCGGATGGTAAGAAAAATCTCCACGAAGCTGGTCATCCAATTTAGCCAAATCTTTGGGCTTGAGAGAAACCTGGATGCTGATGTTTCTCCGGGTCCGGAAGCATTGTTCTTCTACTATTGGATTATTATCCGCGGTTCATGTCAATATCGCCTCTCTTTCTCTGCTGTTGGCTTACCCTGGTAGCGATAGAGTAGGCTCTCCACGTAAATAGTCACTTTTCCAGAGTTTTTCGGCATGGTTTCGAAGCCGTTGAAGCGAAAAATGCGTGAGCTTTGGGTGTTTCTTGCACTACAGAGCATGCAGTCGTACCATGTAACCTTCTCGTTTAGCGGTCATACTGGTATCGTAGCACTCTAGCAGGTCGATCCCTCCACCTACAAGTACTGAGATTCTGCCGGTCCATCACATTGACTCTGTTTTGATTAGCTCCCCCAACTCTAGGGTAGTCGGCTTTATTGTCCAACCCATTGTCGGGAGCCCTGCGCGTTCGATTGTTTTTAACAGTACTTACTACAACTATGTTTGATGTTATCATTCTCGTTCCCACGACCCGATTGCAAGGGTAAGGCTGCATACACTGAAAAGTTGCCCGGTATCCCAAAGGCACTATTCTAGACACTTCACCCAGGTTCCATTCAGCTATCGGTTGTTATATACTATACATAAACGTGATATATACATATTATATTGTCTCCGGCTTAAGATTGTTACAGCCCAATATGTCGAAGGCATTTTTGGCTAGAATTGGATAATTGAATTGACTGCACGGGGGTTTTCAACCATTTTTATAGCTTTCAAGCAAATTAAAAAAATTACAATATCAACTACAAGCTGTTTAAAAAAATTATAATGGCAAATAATGGAAAATTATGAATATTTACAAATTTATTTTATTCTTATTTTAGTTACTTTTTCGCCGAGTACAACTTCTTTCAAATTTAAAATATTTTTAAAAGCATGAACAATTGGGAACATGATTTCATCTTGGGCTAATTATTTTTAAAGAAAAAATTACCATTTTAATTAATAATCGGGCTCAGTTCTTAATCTTTCTTTTAAAAATTATACAGTATCACCTTTTTATTAGAATAATAAACAAAACAAATTATGAACATTAATAAACTTATTTTATTTTACTTTATTGACATTTTGAAATACAATTACTCTTTTCGATTACTCTTCACTACGTTTTGAAAATGTATAAGAATTATTATTTATTTAAACAACTTTCATAAACGAATTCAGAATTTGTCTATTTTTCAGGAGTAAATTAAGAGTTCGGGCATTTTTTAAAGTATGAGTTTAATTTGTTTACGAAATCAACGAAGCACGTACTGCCAATAACTTTTTCCTACGATATTTTGAGAATTTACAATAATGATTAGCTGCTAAAATCATTTTCATACATAAATTAGGAGTTTCACTATTTTTTAGCTTACATAAAAACATACATGCAGCTACCCGTGGGGTCACAGTAGGTTCTTGGAAGTATTCGGGGTCGCTGATTTATATTTGTAATCAGCAATTCAAAAAACTCCAAAAAAATCCATTTTAAAGCCACAAAAATGTTTTTAAATTGCAATCAGCATTGTTGGATCCGCAATTTAAAATTTTCAAAATTATAAAATGATAAAACTTTGAATTTTGACTTCAGATTTGTAATCAGTGACCCAAGAAATTCCTTAGACATTATTTTTAGCTAATTAACTATTATTGACTAGTCACAATTACATTTAGTGTATAATACTGTGTTTACTACTGTACGATCCGAAGTAGATGTACCGACTATTCTATAAAAAATAATTTTCAAGATTCCTAGATTTTATTCTCATTAATATGTTGCTTTCTACGCATCAGAAGCAAAAATTCAAATGTGAATAGAATAGTGTACTAATATAAATAGACCCGTTAATAACGAGTCATTACAAGCCCAACCAATAATTTGGAACATTTCTATGTTATGAAACCATCATTCTTAAAATGCGCGCACACATATTTAATTCAGAATAGAAATTCCTTATATTGTCTTAGTTATAGTTATCATAGTTTCGCTTTTCTTAAAAGAACGACCCTGTACTATGATACCACTTAATTAACTTTTCCAAACTAAAGAATTTTTGTTTTCGCTTTGTCTTAATGCCTGCGCTTTACGCATGGCTTTACGCTTTAAACGGCATAACTACTTCACGGAAAATATAATTGGTAAATAAGTAAATCAGTGAATCAAATGAGCACTGTGTAACTTATGGACTGCAGGAGGAGGGCGCTATTGTTTTTTGTTTAAATTTATCATTTTTGTAAAAAAAGGGCATGACTGTAAAGTAACATAAAGGCGTTCTCTAGAAAAACCATCAGAGTCAACTATAGTTTTTCTAAAGAACGGTTAAATTATGAAATTCCTAGGTCACAATATTTGTTCAGTTCCGAGAGAAACGACTTTAAGGTTTTAATTAATTGATATTAATATCTACTAGAAAAATATTTCTCCAAACTGGCTGAGTAGCTCATGCGGTACATCGACGGATTTGTAAACGGAAGGTTGCGGGTTCGTTTCTTATTACAGACACTGTTCTATATTTAAAAAAATTTTTAAATATTGAACTCCTTTTCATAAGGATTGCAAATTTCAAAGAAGAGGATAACAGGGTATGAAATTGTATTAAAAATACCATTTTTCGTTCATACTCCTATTTTATATTATGAATAAAGTTAAATATTTAAACATTTCAATAAATAATATTAAAAAACATGTTGGAAAAAAGTGTACGCAACGAGAAACGAGCCCGAAGCCTTTCGACTTCAAACATAACGCGCTACTACCTGAACTACTCGGCTGGTTGAAAGATGTATTTTTCGAGTCCATAAGACCGTCGTTGGAAACTTTAAAGTCATTTTTCTCTTAACGGGTGAAATATATGATCGTAAAAATTTCGAGATATTACTTTGGTGTCATAAATTTTATTTATAAAAATTATTTATCCAAATGAAAAACACACTACCTGACACTCCCCTTGTTAGTGACAGAAATTTCCTAAAATTTCTTAGAAGTAAAAAAAAGCTTTAGTGTTTAAAAGAAATCCTGTATTGAGCAGGAACTTTCTTCATGTTAAATGTTATACTCTTACTTGCTACCTGAAATAGTTAAAAAAATGTACTATCACTTTTCACACATAGAATAAATGAAAGAAATGATTAAATATCCAAAGTTTTAAGAATTTCTCGGCACCACTAAGATTTCTAAATTTTTTTCAATTCCTGTGAGTAGGACATCTATCTTGCAATTTGAATCTTAATATTATATATTATGTAATTTAAACAAAGCAATTTACCTACCATGCGCATGTCTACACGAAATACTTTGTGAGATCGCCAAAGTACTTTTAATTCAATGCTGTAATTGTCAGATTCGGAAATAGAATTTATGGAAACATCTGCCATTGATTCCTCATTTTCGTCTGGATCGAGTACAATGGTTGCTATAAAATGGGTCTGACTAGCTGATTTCCCTTCATGTACATCAGGAGACTGCATGCCCTTATCAATCTGCAAATTCCATATGACTTATTTATGAAGTATTCCAGATAGGTATGAAATTTGTGCTTGAAATGTCACTAAAACAACCCATTAACCACACTAATATTTTTCTCACCGATTCATTTGAGCTATCAAAGCTACTTGATGCATCAACTTCTGGAATCGCTTCACTTTCTATTCTTTTATCACACATAACTGGTTCGGCATCTTGTTCTTTCACTTCTTCAATTTCGTCAGTATCAGGAATTCTAAATGAAAGTGTGAAAAGCGCATGTTGAACATATACCGATATAGTTAAACATTGATAATTAATAATGAAAACAAAAAATACCAAAGAACATACTCAATTGGCATGGACAAATCTAAAGAAATGAAAGAAGCCTCTTCGATGTTCTTTTTCTGAAGTTTTTTTTTCTTCTCCAAGGCTAGAATAAATAGAGTTATATTATTTGACGGATATGATCAAGAAATACGATGTAACACAATCCACATTAGTGTGAGTAGAAAATAATACACCAGAAACTTGTAAGAACGTACAGCTCGGGACTCTGTACGAACTTACAAACAGTCGACGCAGGTAGAAAGCAGGTATACGAGGCGGTGCCGTACTTCCATACTGCAAGCGCCTGCACCGGAGGAAAAGACGATTTGACGCAGTACCAAAAAGCAGTACGGTGCTGAAAAGGGATAGGCCCACGGAGGCGCTGATATCCAAAGTGTGAGTGTGTGCACGCCATTACCGAAGTAACAAAGGCCGGTTTTACAAGTTTCTGATGTACATTTTCTTATATGGTAATGAAGCCATATACTAAAGTTGTCTTCTACACCGAAGACGATAGCTTTGCGGTAATTCTCGATTCAAACGAGTGACGGACGTTAAAATAATTCAGTCGCGACTGATACTTGAATGGGTGACCGTTTTTTATGCTGGCGTAATCGTTTTCTCAATTGCGTTTAAACAATATCAAACGGGAGGTTCAACGCCGAGAATCTCCTGTCTTCAGACTCTTAGTTCAATCATCTGGTACTTTTATCCTGTAATTTCTGGGGCAGTCTTTTTTTCTCTTTTAAGTACTTTATTTGGGGATGCATAATAAGGGGGCCGGCCCTGTGAATAGAATTTCATCCCGGAACACCGAAATTTTTTTTGAAAAAGGTGCAAAATATTACATTCCATTGGGTTGCCCAAAATCACTTTTTTTGGTTTCTCTATAGTTAGGATCCTGATGGCCAGATCTAAAAAGGGACAACGGATGAAAGTAGACGTAAATACCTGTAATTTCAAAACAAAAACCATTGTCCTAGCTATAATAGATGGCGAGTTAGCACCTGCCAAAGGTGGCCCATTTCGACCTGGATTTACCGGTAAATGCCCAGAGTTAAGTTTTTTGTAAATAGCTCGTTTCGGGGTTGTCACAGAAGAAAGTTCCTACAGAAAGAATACAAGAGGTTTTAACTCTGCGAGAGATAAAAAAAATTTCCTAACCCCAATAGGTCCTCTCCACCTATTTTTTGTGTACCGGTACAGTGGTGATGTGGTGTTTTGCATAGGAGGTTCTGAATGTAGGAGAAATACAGAACATTAAACTTGAGGGGGGGGGGG
>NC_046665.1:9995014-10024709 GCF_010883055.1 Belonocnema kinseyi | reverse complement strand
GTTTATGTACAGGCAAAACTTTAGTTAGGAACGCAGCTGGGCGGCTGGAGCGTCGGCTTCGCCCACCCGGTCTGGCCAGTTTTGAGGGACCGCAGTGTTTTCAAGGTCCTGATAACGGGCCATTCGCGATGAAAATGATGCCCCGGGCAGTAATAGCACTGCGGCGCAGGTCTAGTGCTAGGTTCAGCCTCGGTGCTGCTTTAAGGCTGCTGCGTCGGGGTGGAATTTTTGCTCGCTGCGAGCAAAAACTGTTAGACGCGAGCCACGCGTCTAAGTGTCCCATGCCCTGGGGGACGTTTCTCTGACTGGTGGGTGGCGGTAAGGAAACACTTTAAATGTCGCCCTTGATCAAAACGTTGCCACGCGTCAGGCCATCCATTTGCAAAAGGAGCGAATGTACGTAAGTGAGCGACGAGTTCGTCTGATTTCCGTTGTGATTATTTTTGTTGGGGGGGGGGGGGGGGGGGGGGGGGGGGGGGGCTGAGAAGAAATGAAGAGAAAAGGATAGAGAGGGATGGTGGCCCGGAGGCTTAGACGGGTTAGTCTGGGAACGAGTTCACCCACCTGAAAAGAGAGGTTGGTGAGTGGTCTGCCTCGAGAATCTTTTTTTTTTTGTGGAGGAAATGCTGGTGACCCTAACAATGATGGAGAGAACGTCTCCGGCGTTACGTCTGCGAGTCAAAGAAGGACGTCATCTCCCGAACCTTGTTCTACGGCGGCTACGGCGGCGGGATTTCCCAGTAGTTGATCCCATGGAATCGCTCGTCATTGGCGCGTGCGAAAATTAGGACGCAGTAGCCTGACGCTCCATGTCATCAAAGGAGTTTGCGCAACCCACAGTCCGTCTGCATCTAGACACGGCCCGCGATAAAGAAACGGCGTGCGCGATTCCTATTTTTTCGAAAAATCTGACTGACGGCAGATTTGGTGCTAACCTAGGCAGGCCGACGACTCTCCCACATACAGCTGTCTCCACCGATGCGTCGAGAACCCACGCTCGTGGGCCAATCTCACGCGGCTCGGAAAGAAACGCTCTACCACCGCATTTATCTTACTCAAACTTCTCACTGTGAATAAACCCGTAGAACACGGAGAACATATGTTTCTGTACATTGTGAAAACGATAATTCCCACGAGATGAGGATGAAGTGATGGAGATGTGAAACGTTTTTTTACATTCTCTTTCATGAGAGTGTAATGTAATCGTGCAAATTTTCGATCTCTGGTTTTTAAAGGATCTTTACGCTTCGGCACTCACATAATCCGAAAATCACAACATTTCATCGGTGTCTATCTGTCTGTCTGTATGTTTGGTTACCTGAATGTTATAGCCACGCTAACTTTTAAAGAATATGTCCAATTAAGTCAGCCTTTGATACCCTTGTTAAGGTACCCAAAATGAAGGCTAAGTTCGTTAAGCAGATATTCCGAAAAAATTAACGAATTTAGAGAATTTTCAAAATTTGCAGAAAAAAATTTATTTAATTTGAAATTATTTGTTCAAGTTTCTTATAGATGGGTAGAAGACTTGCAAATTATCCAAATAGAATGTTTAAGTTTTATGAAAATTAGAAAATTTATATACTTTTGAAAATTTTGAAAATGTTCAGAAAAACAAAAAATAAATATTTTTCTAAAAGATTAGAAAATTTTATTTAAATTCATCACTAGATATCAAATATATTTAGAAAGTATGTTAGGAAATATCAATCCAAAATTCTACTAGATGTAAAATAAACGTTTTTCGAAACTATGATCGTGAAATTTTTTAATTAGACAAAAGTTCCAAAAAGTTGGATCATTTTCAAAAATATGCAATTTTGATTTTTTAAGAGATCCATAAGATTAAAACGTTATTTTCAGTAGATTTTAAAAAGATTTACAAATTATCTGGTGACAAATTTTTTTTTTCTAGTGGTGACAAATTTTCGAGCGCGAAGCGCGAGTTTCGCTATGAGAATGTAATCGTCAAAACCGTAGGTTGTTTGAGAACCTTCTTTAAAATCAAATCGAAAAAAATGTAGTTACAATTTATGGCTGTAATTCCTCAATAGTTTAAATCACACTCGTAGCGTTGGGAATGGCGACGAGCCTATTGATTTGCTGAGAAACGTCAACGAAGTCGCAGCCAAGCGGTGGATATAGTCACCCAGGCCCACTGCGAGAGCCTTCGCGCGCCAGCCGCCTTTAAACCTAAAAATTACTAGTTCCTAGCGAACTTTAATTGGTTATTAAAAACATATTTAATTAATCTAAAACTATAATATTTAAATATATGGCTTATGACTATTCTATTTTTAATTCTGCGTAAACGAAATGGCGCCAGATGCAATGGGACGATGGTTTGAGGTTATTTATTTATAACTGTAAGATATACGAGGGAGGAGAAACCTATTTTTTCATGAGTCCTAGTCTTGCCTTTCTCATCATAGATCTTTATTTATTAACGCTATTTCGATGTTATTGACATTCTTTAAGTTTAGCTAAAAGTGCCCTCTGATTTCCTCCGGTTGGCTCCCCGGCCTAAGTTGTCGAACGGGATGTTAGCTCGGCGGTGGTACGTGACCACGTGCTTAAGAGAGAAAGAGGAGGAGAAAGAGGAGGAGAAAGAGGCTTAAAGAGAAAAGGAAGAGCCAGGATTATGGCTATGAATCACCTTAGGTGAGCAAAAATCGTAGCTTGAGAGAACATAACATGGACAATTCATCACGCAGGCCTTTTACTTCAATTTTCTCTAGAAAATTCGAGTGGTCGGCTCCGCAGATGAGTGTCGATATTCTGGAGTTCTCAATATTTGCCAACGGCCTACAACATTTAGAAGTAGGAAAATTGGGGGTAGGAATTTTTTTGGGTAAATTACGCAGCATTAAGTCCTCTTATATTCTTATATTCGCAAAAATTAGAAAAAATCGGGGTTTTATGAAAGGCCGAATTGTACACGTGAGCGCGGGAGAGAGCGATCTGGAGTATAAAAAATGCAATTATTCTTATTTTCATCGCGGGTGTCCAAAAAAATGACACTTTGGATTTTTTTTTGATAACCCTTTCTTTTACTTACAATGGGGGTATATCAGGGTAAAATGTTTTATTCTAAGTTTGACACACTTCCACATCATGGTGATCTACAATATCATCAGGCTAAAAGTGGTTAAACTTAATTTTTCTTCTTCTGGGTAAATAAATATATATTTAAAAAAATATAATTAGATTTTACTTATTTTAAAGAAGGCTCGATCCTTTTTTCATAAAAAATTTAAAACATTCACATCTTCTGAAAAAAAAAAAATAAAATAAAATCGAATGCAATAACGATTTAATAACCTAAATGATAAACGCTCTTTTTTTAATATATGAAAACAAACAGTTTATCATTTATCGCATTATTTTTCGAAACTTTTTTAACTCAGTTTTTGATCTATATTTGATCTATCCTAACCAATAATTTTAAATATGTAAAAAAAAATTAAGAGTTTAATTTTACTTATTTTAAAACAGGAGTTTTATACTTTCTTTCTTTATATGTGAAAAACGTTTAAAAATGATCTAAAAATAATAAAGTGAAAAGAGAATGCTAGTCCGAAGACACATTAAACACCTTAATGACAAAAACCGATTTTCCGCTACACAAAAACCTTCATTAAACGCACAGTTTTTAGTTTATACAATGCTTTTATAATACTTATTTACTTAGTTTTTAATGTTAAATGACACTTCTAATAACTTAAGAGTTTAATTTTACTCATTTCAAAAAGGGCTCGATACTTTTTTTCTTTAATTATATGTGACATGCGCGAGGAAAGGGACCTTAGGGGTAGCATGCGAATTTCTAAGTATAGGCGATTGGAGAAATGGTCGAAGTCAGATACTCAGAGATTGGGGATAATCTCCGGAATTCACCCCCCCCCCTACTTAATACATTTTCTTTCTCTGCGTTCAGCGAGGCAGACGAGCTTTCAGGCTCGGTCAACAATGTGGGAAATAAAGGGCGAAATTCAGCGCGCTCTGCGATAGATAGGAAAACAACAGAAGCGTGCATGTGTTAGTCACTATATAGCATATGTGTATGCCTCTTTCTTGTATGTGTTGACTAGTAAAATAATTTAAGAAAAAATTGTGAATAAACAGAAAATTAAGGAAATAAGAAACGCAAAATAAGAAACTGAAAATAATTAGCTTTCCATTTCCCATTTTACGTTTCTTATTTACCTCATTTTCTTTTATTTTTATATTTTCGGTAGAAAAATTTTTGAAGTCACATGTGCATCATTTTGCAGTGACAGAACCAGACAACACGTGACAGCAAGAAATAACAAAACAATTAATTCTTTACGCAGGCGCTTTTTACACCAATTTGCGCCGTCTGCGATGGACAGGAGAACTGGTCTTGCCCACCTCACTGCATCTCAGACGTCGTGCCCATCTTCTAAAAATTCGACATTCCCACATACACAATTAAACGAGCCTGCGAACTTTGGTGTCACACGGACACAGAACGGAAAAATGCGTAGCAAATGGTGGGGATGGATTTCTCGGACCGTTCGTAAGCGTCGAAATAGGCGATTTGCGCCTCAATTGGCAGCTTTATAACAATTCTAATTTCCAAGATAAAAATGTAATTCTGCTTATCTCAAAATCTCAAAATCGATTTAGCAACCCTAAGGTCCTTCTTCTCGCTTCACATCACATATTTAAAACATTTAAAAATTATGCTATACAAAAACCTCAATAAAACTTACAGTTTACAATGCATCAAATCTTTCAAATACCTGTGTACTGAGTTTTTAACGTAGAAGGACACTTTATAAACAATATAATTTTAAATATAAAAACATAAAGTTACGTAGATTTGAATTATTACTTATTTCAAAAAGGGTTCGATACTTTATTTTCGTTTTGAGCATAAAATATTGGAACGTGCATTAATTTTGAGGGGTTTTTTGGTATAAAATTTCGGGTATATTTTTAAAAAGTGTTTAACAGTTGATGATTTAAAGTATTGTTCATCGCTAGTCACTATTTTCTCCCATATTTCTGGCAGCATATGGATACCACCCCATTTCAGCGTCTACAACTATGTTTTAACAGGCTTTGTAACGTGGTGCCGAGCGTTGACATACAAAAGAATAATTTCACATTGTCTCTGATCGTATTGCGGGAGTTTTTTTTTAATTCTCGGCTCAATCGCATCGTTTTTTTCTCGATAAAGCGCGCAGATAATGGTTTCGTTAGGTTAGAGGAACTCATAGTACACTAAACCCTGCTGATCCCACCAAATTCAGAGCATGAACTTCGATCCATGGATATTCGGAGTATAATCGCCGTAAGTTTCTAAACTACATATTCTAATATGTCTCGATGCGTCATATTAGAAGTAACGCCGTCTCTCAGAAGTGCCTCAAAATTAATGCATGGTCTAAACAGTTTAGAATCATTAGAAAAAAGGATTCTATAAATAAAAGTGTAAGAACTTTCAAGTTGAAAATGATTAAAGCTCACTGTGTCACATCTAATTCACTGAAAATTTTGCAAACATATGTATTTTTGATGGAAATATCATATTCTATCCACTTTTATTTAACCCCCACCATCCGTCCATCATTAAGGGGGTCTCCTGGTGTGAAGCTCGAAAAAACGTAACTTTTCGGGATGGTTTTTACGAAAAGGAAGTGGCATAGAAAGTTTATTCGAAAGGTATATTTGAGGTAACTTTGTAAAAATATTTTTAAAAAAAATTAAAAACTTAAAAAATGGCGGAGTGACCCAATGTGAACTCAAGCATGTCGCTGATGAATTGGTCCGAGTAAACACACGATGGCGTCCGTAGTTTTCAACTGAAACAGAATTTGTTTTTTTTTAAATTTATATGATTTTTTACTCTATATGAACCTTAATTACCCACTGGAAACCAAAAATAAATTTATTTCTTCACGTTTTGAACCGAAAAATGAAATGTTAACTGAAAATTTCAGTGATTTTTTGTTGTTTTTACGTAATCGTGTACACAAGTTGCAAAAAAAATGATTGTGAGAAAACTCGTTTTAAAGCTTTGCAACGCGACGAGCATCGAAGCAGCACATCCGTGCATTTCTAGCTACATCTTCTGAAATGTTTAAAGAAATGTTTAAAGAGAGTTTTGTAACAGATTAAGATAAAAAAATCTATTTTTTTCAAATCGCACCAGGAGACCAAGGTCTTTGAAAGTAACGTTCAATTTTGAATTGTCCCTCCACTCACCCATAATTATATTATGATTTTACACACTTCTACATATCTAGTAGACATGTAATTTTGCATGCATACGTAATTTTATGTTGATATACCACCCCCTTCCCATTGTTATTTGCATTCAACCACCCACTCCATTATGCCCTCTGGATTTACATAATCTATTAGAAAATCCCCACAATATGGATATCTATTTGAAAATATCTTAGAGAGTACATAAAGCAGAAAATAAAATATATAAGGACTAGTACACGTAAGGTATATGAGAATCTGCAAGTAATCATTTCCTATAATTCCATACAGTTTCACTATACTTCATTTTAGAGCTTTAGAACTATCGATAGATTCAAAACAATGTGAAGTCGAAACTCATCATGGCAGTTAATTTTGCCAAGCTAGAATGAAACTCGAACGATCACTTGCAGACCTTGATATTTCAGATTTTTACTGGCCCACAATTAGAAGAATATATTAATCAACCTTTTATAAAGATATAACCTAAAAAATTTGTCCGAAAAAAGTCACGACCTGGTAGCTACGTCAAGGAATCGATAAAAATTCAAAGGAGGCTGATAGATTTTCTTTAATTACCTGTGAACTTTCGGAAAAAGTGACAAGCTCGATTTGAAAATTCAGAAACGTTTAATCACTTTTCCTCGACAATAATTCAAGAAATATTACGAATGATTGAAAAAAATTGCAGAGAAGTAACAATCTGACCTGACAACACTAGGAACTGACATCGTCTGCACACAAGCGACGGCCCGTGTATATGCTGTATAGTTCGTCTGACGAGTGGTTAGAAATCTTATAAAACCTATATTGTCAGGCTTCGACAACTGTTGATCAAAACAGGGAGATAAAAAAATTTGGATCTTAAGATGATAGAAAGGGCCCAAAAAAGAAGATTGTAGATCCTGCAACACGTCGACAAATCCAGGAAGAAAAGCTTATCCTGCTTGAGAATAAAAAGGAGGAGAATAAAAAGGAAAACAGCAGTTGGAAATCATGATTTAAAATCCACTAGGACATGTTTGGCAGATAGAATGGCAAGATAAATGTAAGAAACTCAGAACAAAACCGCTCATTTAATATCTCTTCGACAAGAAGTATCATGTTAGTCTATCCATGGGAGAGGAATGGATTAGCGGCGAGTCACATCTGCCTAGTAATGGAGACAACTGGTTTACAGGTTGCTTCAGGAACAAGGAGAAAACAGGAGCCGGTGTGTATCATAGAAGGAGTGCAAATGTCTTCCTAAGTCCGGTAAGACCCTACGTTACAGTCCTATATTCTAAAATTATGGCTATATTTCATTTAGTGACGGGACTGTGGAGAGAACCTGCTAATTGACAATTATCTGTCTGTTGGATAAATTTAAGTTACATCCACACATCGGGAGATGCTTGTAGTGAAAGCAAACTTCAGTACGATCATGCATATGCATTAGAGCTTGCATCTAATTTCGTCCGCTTTGCGATTATACATCTCCCGTCGTCAAGGAGGATGCAGACTTCTAGATCTCCAATTTCTTTATAACAATATTATCCTAAGCACAGCTTATATCATCGCTAATGGAAGGGATCCTCTCCTGAAAATAATCACAAAGCACAAAACGAGCCTCATAGCAGTAGACCCACAGAAAGAAAGCAAAGGTGAAAGACTTCCGCGAACCGCTCCTTGACAAGAAAATGCACGAAAACTTTTACATAAATGTAGGAACACCGTCCTCGTCAAAGGAGAAAACTTTTGATTTCCTCAGATCATCAAGACTTAATTCAGGTACCGAGGGTTTCACTTTCGCATGTCAGGCCGGTGTCTTTTCCACCTGGGTATACTGTAGGCATATTTTGCGTCAAGAATATTCTAGCAAGCGGAGTAGAGTTGTCTTGAAAACGCCAAAACACATAATATTAAGGCGTTTCACTCACGCTGAAAAGACGTATATCTACAGACACAAGGTGCCCCTTAGAGTGCTTTATTGACCTTAGACATGACCTTGTCCGTGTCTTCCAAGGTAATTTCAAGGTCAAATTAAAAAAATGTAAACCCTTATTTGACGTCGTCAATAAAAAAACGGGAAATTTTACGTTGAAAAATGTACTCAGGTCATTCTGAATGCAAATTATAATAATTCTCGTCTGTCAAATCTTCAGGTTCCTCCAACAGATCACCGTTCGAATTTTCAGCATCACTTCGAATTGGAATTCTAACGCCCATCACTTCGTCGCATAATCGCGATTTTGATTGATTTCTCATTTGCGTGCCCTGCATCAGATAGTGTTCTATGCTTTTTGAATTTTTGCTCTCCGTCACTATGAGTTTATATTTTTTGCTAGGTCCTACCGGTTTTCTTCCAATTATTATTTTAGAGTTATCAGCTGTTCCCTTCTGAGTATTTGCTTGGCATAAGGGCCGCCAAAAGTAACGAAATGATTCTCGTCACGCCAAAAACCTAACCTCACTTTTCAGTTGACTATTACGTTTTAGTGTTCACTAATTTTCCTAAAAAGGAAGAAATATGAACAAAATTCCCAAATTGAGCAACTTCCCGTATTTCACACAATAACATATCTGGCGCTCCACATATACTTTAATGTTTTCTTTAAACGGTTTTGTTCCCGAGATTCCGCGACGCGAGTTCTCACATTATATTGTTGATAGAGGGATTTCAAATAGACTTCTCCATTAATTTTTCAGAACATCATATATTCTTACAATGGTCATAGAATAATAAATATCAATTTAATTTGTTGACTCTGAAACATATTTTTTCAACAATATTTATATATCACAAAATAAAAAAAGGATTTCTATAGATGTTTGATACCGTAAGCTACGTTGGTAACCGGTAGATTACTCTGATTGGTTACACAGCGGTGGGCGCAGTCTGCAGCATCGTCTACGGCATTCAACTTGGCACATTTTTTATTGTCTTGAGATATACACGAGGCATAACCTCACAGTGAAGTGCGATTTTTTATATAGTAAAAATATTATAATAAAATTAGAGTAATATTAAAAAGAAGAAACAGCTTAAGATAAGATAGTATATCATATCATTGACTGCATTATTGCCAGTAAAGCAGGGCTTGTATTATATAATAGACGCATAGATATTTTAAGATAAATGCAAATAAAGTGTAAGTCGCTGATATAGCGAACATATGCTGTATTACGCCACGCTGTTGTCCATTAGGCTGAGAACACTTCTCAGAGCTATTCGAAAGGTGAACTGAGAAACATTAAAAATATCTATTGCGTCAGAAAATAAATTAGCATTCTTACATAGTCTGAAGATTACAGTATTGCGACCATAATTTGTTTTATGATCAGTCATTTTGAACATTTATTGTGCAGTTATTTCACAGATACATGGACATAAATGTCCGCTAACAAATTGCGACAGTCAAAGCTGCCTCTCAGGATATTTTAGAAAAAACTTAAATTGGCGAACTCACAGCTAACATTAATCTTAGTAATGTTGAGTAGTAATCAAAACTTACGATAATCATATTCGAATATACTCATTAGCATTCCTAATTGTCTTTCCACAAAACAATAAAAAGGATTCCGAACTCATTCCAGGCTGATTTTACTCGTCATATTTTGCGGAGACCAAATAACCGACGAATACTCAAGATGTGGTCTAACCATAGAGCACCACAAAACCTTTAGTGTGAGCACATTATGAAATTGAGCGGCATTTCTTGAGACAAAGCCCAGAGATCTAATGTCCTTGTTGAATGCATGGGTAATCTGGTCTTCATAAGATAAGTTTTCTTGGGTGTAAATATCCAGTTCTATCAAACGTGATACTCTCTGCAATTCACAACTAGCAATTGTGTATTAAAATATGATTCTAAATCTTCTTCTAGTGAAGGTTATTACCGATCATGTCTAAATCGCCCTGAAAGTCAATGCAGTCCGAGTGGAATTGTATTTTTTTATAGAGTTTAAAGTCATCAGCGTACAATGGAAAAAAGCCGGCTTTGATCACTCTATACACGTCGTTAATGTGTACACTGTAAAAAAATTTGAAGGGAATTTCCCCCAAAATCTTGTGGAAGTAATATACACCAAAATTTAGGAATTTTCCCTACCCCGAATTGGGGAAAATTCACTAAAATAATTTGTGAAATATTACAAAAAAGATTTCCGAATTTTTCCCAAAATAGATTTAGGAACATTCCCTATATTTTTGTAGAATCTTACTGAAATTTTAGGTAATTTTGCCAAAGACGTAATGGGGAAACCATACATTCAGTATTCAGTATTCGTACATTCAGTACGAATCATTTAATTCCCCAAATCATAGGAAATATTTTCAAATTTTTGTATAAATTACCATCTATTTATGGAAATTTCCTCATAAATTTTTGTAGGTGTTATCTAAATCCCTAGATTTTGAGGAATTTCTCCCCATTTTTTAGTGAATTATAATAACTTTTAGGAAAATATCCCCAAATCTTGAGGAAAATCATTTTCCCCATTTGGGCCGGCACCTTTGCTAAAATCTAGTTCAGAAGAATTGAGTTTCATTTACTCTTTGCTAATAGTATGGCGGTTAATGAACGATATTGAAACGAACTTTGCATTTTATTCTAGAGCATTCAGACACGGCATATTTGTATTATATACCCCCAGCTTACTTTTAAGAAGCAGAAACAAGGTTGCAACCCCGGGAGAGAAATGGTATAGCGGGTTCCCTGCCTAACACTAGTGGATCTCAAAACCTTAACAAATCGTCCGTTTCGGTGACTTCTATGGGCCGGGATCGGCCCCCAACTTCACTTTTAGTAGTTTAAGGCATATTTCGACTATGACGATGGGTTTTGGAAGCGGGTTACCTACGTTTCATGGACACAAACAGAAAGTAGCGCAATTACAGTGTTTCTATCCAAATGTGTTGCACAACTGGTATACCTGCTGCATTTTTTTATGAAACTTCACTCTACTTCACCTCTGTTTTATAAAGACTGTCATATTTTAGTTCTAAAATTGATGCTCTTTGGTAAACAGCTATTAAGAAAAGGTCTATTCACTAACCTTCAGTCGGGATGTCAAAGACAGTTTAATTTTAGTTGAAGATTAATTTATTTATATAGCTAAAGAGAAAAAAAATTTCATAAAGTTACGAAAATACAAAACTCAAATTCAATTCTTTAAATATAGAAGAAGGATGGCATGTCAGCAATGTTTTGGCACTAGGAAATGGCACTTATAAATCCTGAAGTCATTCACTCCTGGATCACCTAATGAAGTTTGAAGTTGAGGCAGCCAAGCCGAAAATAGAGCCGTTTGCCATGGCCTTGTATGAACCGTTAGTAGCTGCAATCATAATATTCCGTTAATAAGAGTACAAAAACGATATGTAATATTTCCTATATTATATTCCAGCTCGAAGCAGTATGAAAGTCTCACTAAGTGTTGCCGAGCACGGTTCAGAAAAGGGAAGCCTCATGAGTGCATTCCTCCAACTGAAGACTCGCTAGAACTTCAAATTAAACGAATAGCCTACGAGGGGCTGAAGGCCTGTTAGATGCTCGATACAGTCATAGACTTGCCCAATCCTTTTGCATGTGGCTGGAAATTATGCCCAGAAGGATGGACTATTTACTATAGATCTGGACCTACAGCGCCAGAAGCCTGGAAAATTACCAGTATTTGATGCAAATGCAAAACAAAGTAAGGGTAACTGCATTTGTTCGAAAGAAAAAGCTACATATTATGAATTTTATGCCTGTCCAGGTCAAGAAAACTTTTATTAGTGCCATTTCTTCGTAGCGTGGCACTGTGATTCCGCTATTTTCTGTTTGTGCCCTTGAAAGGCTCTAAAAAATGTAAGGTAGGTTTGACTAACCGCCGTACTCTAAAATATGTGTATCATTCTGAATCATCATTTATGATCATTCTTTATCATTGAGCATTATTCTATTGCATAGAAGATTGGTATATAAATCTATTTGTGGGAGTTAGGGCCAGTTATTACTTTAGAAGTGTGTAAATTATTTATTTTTTAGAAGTTTAATTTTGGTAATACTTCTGTTTTAATAAAACTGCCATTAATTATATTGATTGTAGAAAGTATTTTTAAGAACAAAATAAGCTCTCTCATTTTCTTTATCATTCTGTAAATCACTATACTCGTCGGGTTGAATGCCCTTTTGTAGACATGTTTTCAGTATATATTTAGAGTGTCAAGAGTTTTTAATTACTTCCCATAAGAATTTCTGATCAGAATTTAATAATGTGCTTTCTTGGATTCAGATCAACTTTACTTGAATTCATATTAAAATGTATCTTTAATTTAGGTTTATCTCTACATTTAAATATATTTTTTAATTAAGGGTGTAACATTTTTATATTAATAACATAGGAAATCGTGATAACAAAATTGTTAAATAGTAGAATTCAATTTTTATTAAATAAACTTTAATTGTAACTGCTAGACCAGTTCTGTACTGTATGAATAAGGTTGTGGAAGCGTGACCTTTAAGGCGTTTCCTCAGGCTTGAAATTTAGCCCATATATTACACAAACAAGCTTTTGTCCGACAATTATAAATTGTTTTATTTAATATTCTAACTACGGAATATAAATGTCTAAATACAGAATCAAACATAGAGCTTCTTTTTTAGAAAAATGGTTTGGTTCTTGTTTTATTCCAATTAAATAAAAATTGATGCATGTTAGGCGCCTGAAAAGAAGCAAACCGCCACCATAAGTGTACCCATGGCGAACGAAATATCGGGACGGCTAGTTTCAGACGCCTTTCACTTCGTCGACCACAACTTGAAGTTGCCAGTGATAGAAGGTTATGCTTGAATTGCAATATATCAATTAGTAACGAAATAGAATAGCTCCAGCGTGATCATGGATGCTTAAGACTTAATGTTCTTACTCAAACAAGTAGGCAAACGTGTATCTTTTGTAATGCTGAAGGTATTTCTAATATACCTAGGCTCTCAGTGGACTGTAGAGTCAATGTCTATATTGCTATGGATATCTTCATTCCGGATGAGACTAGAGCCTGTTGAAATCATTTGGATGAACGTGGCTCAATCTTAGCGCCTTTGCTTCCAGGATTACAAGCAATTAATAGACTATATAGGATACCCGGACAGCAGATGCTTTTGTTATTGCAGAAACATCGTATCGGAGCAAATTCTCATGAAGATTTCGGTGATGAGGAAAACTTTAGTGATGGAGAATTTAAAGATATGTTTGCTGCAACGAAAGATTTGTTTAAAGAATTGTATACATTCTGAGGTCCAATTTCTCGGTTACATGGAAACGGTGTAAGATACGCCAAGAAAAAGGATCTAGTGACTTTTCTTTACAAGATACGTCAGGGACTTTCTGATGAATTTCTTAAAGTAATTTTCCACTATTCCTGCCGGCAAACTACAAGCATTACCATTGCTACGGTAAGAGAGTCTTTAATGCAGCGATTTGTGCCTGAAAATATTGAATTAACAGCGATAACCTGAGAAGAATATGTAGAAAGACATGTGACAGCATTTGCCAATGAACTCTACAATACACAACCAGAAATTCCCAGAACGTCTGCCATTATAGATGGCAATTATGCTTACACGCAGAAGAGCAGTAACTTCCGTGTAATGCGAAATTATTCTGTAAGTATAAGGGGCGTCACCTGTTGAAACCCGCTCTCACTGTTGCTTCAGACGGCTGTTTGGAAGGAACGTGGAGGGCATGAGATGAGGGCATAAGAGGACAGACGATACCGAGATGCCCAACTGCTGTTAGAACTATTGAGTATTAAATCCAAGATACATCCATTTTTCCAAGCAGGTCAGAGTCAATTGTGAACGGAAGAAGCTAACGAAGCATGGCTCATAAGGAAATCGAGATGGATTGTTCAATCTAGAAATGGACATTTAAAATTCATTTTTCAGTTCTTTGACAAACCAATTTCAATAGATCACCTACGTAATCTCGGGGGTTTCTTCCTAATTGGTGGTGCCATGATTAACAGATATCATCCTGTTATCGAAATGCAAGGTGTTACCGTAGAAGGTGTAAGGGAATACCTAGCAACAGCTCGTGAGGCTAATGTCATGAAAACACGCGTAGAAGTTCACAATATGCGCTACGGAAATGCAAACTGGAATCGCCTACATGAACAACAAGTACCAGAATTTCCTCGACGATTGGTTTTTATCAAGTTCAACTTGCACCGTCTCACATTCGAGACAAGTTGTAAAGTGATGATGATGAAGAGTTTCAACTAGATACGCTACGTAATGAACGTGACTTAATCGGAGTAAGAGTATATTCTCGTTATTATAACGAGAAATTATCATTTTTATCTATTATCGTTTCCGAAATGCCACAAAGTACCAACTGTGGATAGCGTTGAATGAAGTTGTTCATCTAGAGCCAGACAATAATGAAACAATTCTCGGCTATTACTGCGCATGTAAAACAGGGGCCAGAACTCTGAACACATGTGCACATATCGCGAGCGTTTTATGGTTCCTAGGGTACGCACGTCACCAGCAGAACGTTAAGTATCCCCAATCATCATTGCTACATGGGATTCTAGATGTTGCCAATAGCGATGAGAAGGAAAACTTAAATAAAGAACCACAAATCATTTAATGTACTTTATGAGTAACAAATAATCTGCTACTCAGGTTTCACAAAACTTTTAGAAAACAAAAAAACCTTACACAAATTTCTGCTTTTTAACTGCAAATAACAGTTTCGAGATCACTGTTTTCTTATGGTATTCTGGATGGTATTCTTTGTTCCGACCTGACATTGGCACCTTATCCGCGCTTACGGAAGCATATGTTGAATTTTAACTACATCTCGAGCGCTTAGCTTTCGGTCGTTTAGACCAGCACGCGATGTATATCATTGTAATATTTGCCTCCTTTGATATTAATCTCACCGGGGCAACGTTTTCAACGTTTTAGCAGTGACGTTTTATTATATTGTAATCTTGAGCGTTTAACATTCGGATGTTTTAAAACGCACGCGATATATATCTTTAAAATAACTGCGCTTTGTTTCAACCTGACTCTGGCACCTTATATGCGCTTACGGAAGCATGTGTTAAATTTTATACTACATCTCGAGCGCTTAGTGTTCGGTCAGTTAGACCATCGCTCGATGTATATTATTGTAATATTAACCTTATTTGATATTGACCTTATCGGGGCACCGCATAGTGCGGCGAATTAGAAAATTGGGGTTCAAAATTATCCAGAGCCTACAATTTTCATCCGATTCCATCCTTTTTTTAAATTAGAGCTAATTAAATTCTGAAGAGGTTTGTCGAGGCCGATTTTGCCAAAAAGGCTCTTTTTGTTTGTTATTCAAGTTGCAAAATGGCAAAAAAAAACCATAATTTTTCATATTTGAGCTGCCTGTTCTGTAGCATTCATTGATTTTACCTCAAAATGTGATAAACTGATAGATTTATAATCGATTAACAAATCCTAATAACTTAGATGAAGTTAGTGCAAAATCGCCCTCGACAAACCTCTTCAGAATTTAATTAGCTTTAATTTAAAAAAAAGATGGAATCGGATGAAAATTGTAGGCTCTGGATCATTTTGAAGCCCAAATTTCTAATTCGCCGCACCGTGAGGTGCCCTGGTAAGGTCAATATCAAATGAGGTTAATATGACAATGATATACATCGAGCGATGGTCTAACTGACCGAACGCTAAGCGCGCGAGATGTATTCTCAAATTTCACACATGCTTCCGTGAGTGTATATAAGGTGCCAGCGTCAGGTCGAAAAAAAGCGCAGTTATTTTAAAGATATATATCGCGTGCTTTTTAAAACAACCGAACGTTAAGCGCTCAAAATTTTAATATAATAAACCGTCACTCCTCAAACGTTGGAAACGTTGCCACGGTGTGGACAATATCAAATGAGGCTAATATTACAATGATATACATCGCGTGCTGGTCTAAACGACCGAACGCTAAGCGCTCGAGATGTAGTTACAATTTAAAATATGCTTCCGTAAATGCAGATAAGGTGCCAACATCATGTCGAAACAAAGAATACCATCCAAAATACCATAAGAAAACAGTGATCTCGAAACTGTTATTTGCAGTTAAAATGCAGGAATTTGTATAAGGTTCTTTTGTTTTTAAAAGTTTTGTGAAACCTGAGTAGCAAATTATTTGTTACTCATAAAATACATTAAATGATTTGTAGTTCTTTATTTGTGTGTACCTTCTCATATCTATTGGCAGCATCTAGAATCCCATATAGCAATGATGATTGGGAATACTTGACGTTTTTCTGGTGACGTGAGTAGCCTAGGAACCATAAAACGCTCGCGATATGCACACACGTGTTCAGAGTTCTGCCCCCTGATTTACATGTACAGTAAGAGACACGTGCTTGTATGACATTAGCCTCACGAGCTGTTGCTAGGTATTCCCTTGCACCTTCTACGGTAACAACTTGCATTTCGATAACAGGATGATTTCTGTTAATCATGGTACCACCAATAAGGAAGAAACCTCCGAGATTACGTAGGTGATCTATTGAAATCGTTTTGTCAAAGAACTTAAAAATGGATTTTAAGTGGCCATTTCTAGATTCAACAATCCATCTCGATTTCGTTATGAGCCATGCTTCGTTCGCTTCTTCCGTTGACAATTGGCTCTAACCTGCTTGGAAAAATGGCTGTATCTTGGATTCAATACCCACTCGTTATAACAGCGGTCGGGCATCTGGGAATCCTCTGTCCTCTCATGCCCTCATCTCGTGCCCTCCACGTTCCTTTCAAATACCCGCCTGAGGTAACAGTGAGAGCAGGTTTCACCAGGTGACGCCCCTTATGCTTACAGAATGATCGCATTCAACGGAAGTTACTGCTCTTCTGCATGTAAGCATAAGTGCCATCTATAATGGCAAACGCTCTGGGAATTTCTGGTTGTGGATTGTAGAGTTCATTGGCAAATGCTATCACATGTCTTTCTATATATTCCTTTCTGGTTATCGCTGTTAATTCAATATTGGCAGGCACGAATCTCTGCATTAGAGACTGATTCAGAAATTTATCAGAATGTCCCTAAAGTATATTGTAAAGAAAAGTCACCAGATCCTTTTTCCTGACGTATCTTGCACCGTTTCCATGTAACCGAGAAATTCGATCGCAGAATGTATACAATTCTCGAAACTGTTCCTGCGTCACAGCAAACATATTTTCAAATTCTTCGTCACTAAAGTTTTCTTCATCACCGAAATCTTGATGAGAATTTGCTTCGATGCGATGTTTCTACAATAACAAAATCATCTGCTGTCCGGGTATCCTAAATAGTCCATTGATTGCTTGTAATCCAGGAAGCAAAGGCGCTAAGATTGAGCCACGTTCATCCAAATGATTTAAACAGGCTCTAGTCTCATCCAGAATGAAGACATCCATAGCATTATAGACATTGACTTACACTCCACTGAAAGCCTAGGTATGTTAGAATTACCGTCAGCATTACAGAAGATACACGTGTGTTTACCAGTTTGATTACGAAAACTAAGTCTTAAGCATCCAGGATCACGCTGGATCTCCTCTATTTCGTTACTAATTGATAGATTGCAATTCAGACATAACCTACTATCCGAGTCAAAATCTTGGGCCCACTTCAGACCTAAATACCCTGAATGAGATCTTTATTGTTCCTGCTTGGCCCTGTTTGACCATTCTGGGCATTTTTTCGCCCTATTAAGGCCTTATAAATTACGGCTTAGGTCCTGCTTCAGGCCTAGCAGGTCTTCACTACTAAAAAAAGTCAGGAATCGTCAGAAACTCTATTCTAACGATTTCTGAATATTCCTAACGAGTCCTGACTTTTTGCTGAAGATTCAAAGAATTTCAAATACTTCCACATGTTTACTTAAATTATATTATTTAGATAAGTGTAGACACTTAATACATAAATTTTTGTGACAATATGTATTAAAATTTACAAATTTTATGTGAAATTATGTATGAAAATAAATGCTGATAAATAATGGACGTATAAGATAATTTCTCAAAGATATGTAATAAAATTTTTGGAATAATATATAATAATGCATGATTAAATAGAAGATGATGGAACAAAAAGATGCAACTAAATTTTTTTTTTAATTTAAAGAATAAAAAATGAAATGAGAGAATAATAGTTACAATAGTTTAAGTTTGGTTAACGGGCACTAAAATTAATATGCAGTTCATTCTTGGTTTTCATATAAATACATACTATGATAAGAGATGCAACAGGAATAGCAATCACATCATCAAGAAGATTGCATTTCTGTAAAAACATGGAATTGCTCAAATAACGTTTTAATAAGCAACCTTTCTAAGAGTATAATCATGAAGTGCTCACTGAGACGAAGATAATTTAGTTCAAAAATTTTCTGATTCACTATTAGTTTAGTTTTTCAAAGATACGAAATAAACAAAAAACTTTTCTTGTATGCTTACACTGTACGCCTTTGAATGCGCAGATGAGAAATGTTTGAAAGTATTTAGTATTTTATAAAACATAAACTACTAACCTGATCAAAAGATTTTCAAAATAAATAGTCTTGGTCTCAGTGAATACAACAGAATTAAAAAAAAAAGAAATTTGTGAAAGGTTGAAAAATGTAGTGTAGAAACGGTTGTATAAAAAAAATTTACTGTATCGTAAACTATTATTCAAATTAGAATATATCTTAATTCAAATTAACAAACAACCAAAAATGCTCTGGGTGCAAGCGACATATTCGGCATTTGGATAAAATGCTGCACAACAATCAATCAATTTTTCATCAGGACATAAAATTGACACAAAAGTGCTCTTGGATCCCCGACTATCGGCACAATTTTCCCATTCAAATTTAAAGACAGAATATTTCAAATAAATTATTTTGTAGTAGCTGCTTTAGTTTTTACTTTCCGACTTTTACTCAATACTATTACTAAAACAAGAACCATTAGATTTTTTTATGCTGGTAAATCTTATTAAAATTTTAATATTCTACAGTTATGATAAATCCGAATGTAATAAATAAATTTAAATGCCGAGCAGAAGTCACAAATTAATTGAGTAATTTAATTAAAAATTTAATTATTTGAATTTAAATTATCAAAAATTTAATTTAAATATTGTAAGCAGGCCTTCTAAATCCACCTACTCATCAGATGGGTAAAACAAAAAAACAAAAAAATATATTCCTCAGTTAGCCCTGACTTTTCAGCGAAAGAGCTTTTGGCTGAGATTTTGTCAACAAGATCCAAGCACTTCGATGGCTTAATTAGCTAGGGCGCACGATAGATTTAGGTTTAGACTCAGGCTTTAGGTAGTTTAGGTAGGATTCGAATCCCCATGAGGGTGTAATTTTTCAAAGTGCCTGAGCGTGGCATTAGGTTTGTAAGTAAAGGTACGTGCAATTATGTAATTTCAAAAAAAATTAAGTGCAGTAATGATATGTAAAACAATTTTTTTGCAAATTCATGATCTTTTTCAAGCTGCTGGAATAGAACGTCTGGCTACAATTCTACAACATCTGCCTCAATAAGCGCACGAAGGCGGCAGGCGCGAGACAAATGCGCAATAGAAAAGGATGCAGCGAGCATAGGCCTCATTTGTCCCTGCAAGGCCTACACCAAAGGGCCTTCTTAGGTCCTGCATCAATAGAAGGGCTTTAATTGGCCCTATAGCCCTTACTGGTCTTGCTTTAGTGCTGAAATTTCAGGTACACAGCAGGCCCCAAAATTTCGAAATTCGAAAATTACAATGCTTTGTCTGTCCAAATTAGTATTTCCATCGATTCAAACCGGGTGTCTTGGTTGATAGGCTCTTCCACACACATAACAATCAATTCGAAATCTGAATGTCATTTTTAAAGCTTTTGACTGTCAAGAGGTAAAAGGTATTTAAAACCACAAAAATGCTTTAATGCAGCAAATGAAAAAAAAAAAAAAACCAGCAATACATAACGAAAAAAATATAAAAAAATAAATAGACGAAGGCGAGAATGAATGCAGAACAATAAACTAGACTAATAAATGTAACTTAAACAATAAATGAAGAAAAGAACGAGTAGAAATTCGATTCTGTAGCTTATAAAAAATATTCTACTGCAGTCTCAAAACTTTTCACCAAAGAAATGACAAACCTATAGCCGTCGATAAAAATAACTAGTGAAATGCTGCGTTATGAACGACCGTCAATTTTTAAAGTATTTTAACACCTTCAGTGGAACTGAATGAATGAGTGATCTGAAATCAGTCATTAATAATAGTTATAAAAAAATTAACATCGTTATTTAAATGAACTGCAACACCACGTTCCTATTACCTATTACCTCATTTGATATTGATCTCACTTTGGCAAAATTTTCAACGTTATAAGAGTGACGTTTTATTAAACTAAAACACTGAACGCTTAGCGTTCAGCTGTTTTTAGAATCACACGATATATATATCTTTAAAATTACCGAGTTTTGTTTCAACCAGATGCTGGAACTTTATCTGCGCTCACGGAAGCATGTTTTGAATTTAAGACACCTCGATCTCTTAGCGTTTGGTCGGTTAGATCAGCGCGCGATGTATATCATTCTAATATTAATCTTATTTGATATTGGTCTCACTGGGCCACCGTTTTGAAAGTTATATCAATGATGTTTTATTAAATTCAATTCTTGAGCGCTTCGCGTTTGAGAGTTTTGGGATGCGCACAACACACATCATTATCAAACTAGCATTTGCTACCTACCTCGCTCTGCGTCGTCTCTCCCCTTCCAGCATATATAAGAATTCATTGTTTTCACAAAATTGAGCGCTTAGCCATTTTCTCATACATTTGATGCGGTGTCCTTTCGAAAATAGATAATAAATAATTGTTTAAATAATTAAATACTTTTTTTTAGAAAAAATTACTAGATAAACAATGACAAATAATTACACTTCAATCAGGAAATACGATTATTTTTTACACCTTTTGGGATTAAATAATTGTGTTTAAATCATGTAAATTTCTTAAACAATTGAAATTTTAAAAAAAAGTAATGGGAAATATTCAAATTGTCAATTAATAATTATATATATATAAAACCGACGGAAAATTGCTAAAAAGTAAAAATAATGAACGTAAAAATGTATTTTTTTTGGTCATATTTGGGGTCCTGCGGGGAGGGTCAGGGTGGGTTGAAAATAAAATTTATTAGTATCGATTTATTTCGTGGACACTCTATCTTGTAAATCGATTGGAAATATATTTAAAATTTTTTTTTTTTAATTTTAACACAGTATACACTGTACACAGTGTGACATTTAATATTATAATTCAGTGGCTCGGTCCCATCCTCGAAAACGTAGGCTCCTCCACTTTCTGTGCATATTATTTTAATTTTTCAAATGAAAAACAGTGAAATTGAACCACAAGATATGAATCTTGAAGAAAAATATTTCATCAATTCTGATCGACAGAACATTCATTGTATACTTTTCCGATTAAACAATTTCGAACTGTAGGCGCAGTATCTTTTTGCAGCATTTTTTATCGTAGAATGGGAGAAAAGAGAAAAAAAGGTATATCCAGAAATTGAACGGATTAACTGATTTTCTTCTATATTTTTTAATCATCTCGTAGTTATTAATTAACCGAATTCAGAATATTAAAATTAAATTCCTTAACATTTTAATCATTTTTAATTTCTCTAAACCAGCTGTAATCTCTAACAACAGGAAAGTTGAGTGAGGCATGATAGGCACTCAATTTGAATCCTGGGCTTGATCCTGCGTTTACGATGCGTTTGAATTATCGTCGAAAATATAACACTCTAGACCGCCTGTTACTTTATTTGGAACTAGTCGCCCCGATATTCCGTTCGCCATAAGTACACTCATGGTGGCGGCTTGTTCCTCCCCAGGCGCATAAAATGCATCAATTTCCCATTAATAGGAATAAAACAAGAACCAGACTATTTTTGAAAAAAAGCTCTAAGTTTGATTCTGTATTTAGACACTTATATTCTGTGGTTAAAATATGAAATCAAATAATTCATAATTGCAGGAAGAAAAGCTAGTTAATACATGGGATAAATTTCAAGCCCGAGGAAGCACCTTAACGCATGTTGTGTCTATTTTATTGCTATTCTGAGTGCATTTAACTTTACTAACGATTTCGTAATTCTAAGTGGGAAATATTGTCCATCTTTGTGTCAAAACCTAATATCTCTCGAAAGAATTAATAAAAATGGATGATTCTTGCATAAGATTAAAGTAAATTCAGAGCAGAATATAGAACAATCATTGATAAAAGTTGCTCCGAATTTTCCAAAATGGAGATCCATTGCAGGCCAGCAATTTTTTTACAAGGCTGAAAAGTGTTAGGCACTATACAAAAATGGTTACATACAAGTTTTCGAGGTCGCTGGAAGCTAATATGTTATCATAATTTCAAAAATCAAAACGGCGGATCCAAAATGGTGGTAGAATGTTTATAAAAATAGTGACCTGTGGGTTTATAATTTCAAAATGGCACATTATATATTCCGAAACACAAATTCGAATTCTATGTCACAAAACTTATCTTAAATTATTCTGCAAGCTTTAGCTAATGCTCTTTAGTGACTGAAACAGTGCAACCAATCATTGGGACTTTTGAAAATGTTCTTTTTTGAATATAAAAGTCTTCGGAAATATTCTCCAAGCATTTCAAAGTAAAAAATGTATTTACCACCGTATTGTAATCACCGTACTTATGCAAGTTTGCAAGTGGTGGACCATCATTTATACCGAACCTTCCAAAAATTATCAAACTACAAAGATCATTTATTAATAATAAACAGAAATCTGGATAATTTTTTCCTGACAAAAAATTCTCTAACAAAGTGGTTTCCTAAATTCCTTTGAAAATTTGACAATTAAATTAGAAAATGTTTTTTTACTCGTATTATTAAAATCAATTTGGATAATTTTATTTAATCATATGTCTTCTAAATCAATCCTTTTTTATAAATTACCGAACAATAAAAAATTAAAATATATAGAAATTTTGATTATTTGTTTGTGAAAATTTTCTGTAAACAATGGACCCCGCACATAAAGCATGGGAAAGTTTTTTTTTGGTGGATTTGGTTATAATTTGGTAATTTTGTAGGTTATAAGGGTTCAATGATATGTCAATAAGAAATTTTGTACAAAATTTACAGTTCTCAAGCTATACGGCGCCCAGCGCTCAATATCAAAGAATTAAGATATATCCGCATAATGTTGAAAGCAAAAACGACGACAAAATCAGTATCACGCATTAAAATGTGGTGAACATTAGGTCCGTCTCACACAGCGCGCTTCTCGCAACAGCTGAACGCTAATCGCTCAATATATTGAATCAAATGCGTCACTCACTGTTTCGTGGATGCAACGGTGATAAATTAAATCCAGTATCAAGTGCGGTAATGGCAATCATAAGAATCGCCCCCTTCTCACAACGGCCGAACACACAGCGCTCAATATGTAAAAATAACGGCAAGACTCACTGTTTAAAGTCAGAAAACGTTATCAAATAAGGTCAGTATTACGTTTGATTGTTCCAATCATATATATCGCCCACTTCTCATAATGTTCAAGCGTGAAGCGCTCAATATTTTGTATTGATTGCAACACTCACTGTTTTAGGGCAACAACGATGGTAAAGAAAGGTCAAGATCAAGTGTGGCCGTTGCAAGAAGAGGACAGTATATATAATTGGCACAAACGCATTTGATAATGATCTTATTTTAGAAGAGTTGCTGCCTTGAACCTATGAGGGTTGCATATAATCCCAAATAAGGAACGCTTCGTGTTCGAAAGTTGCCAGGAGCGGGGGTTTATATAATCGGAACCAAAAATTGTCATTTTTCTTTGTAAGTAAGGAACATGTGAAAAGAGAATTATCTTTATAGTCTGTCAGGGAAGGTTCAGGGATAGCAAAAATAGAGCCTCTGGTTAATAAGTGCCCAGGGGTTAAGGTTGCTAAAGTGGTTGGATCGCTTGAGATCGGAGCAGCCGGACGTGAATTCAGGCACGCCTCAATTTGACATAATGCCTGCCTCTCACATACTTCCAAAGTGAGGAGCATGCGGTGGGATAAAAGACCAAGTAGTTCCGCCGTTAGCTAAGCATTCACCTACTTTTGGCATAATTTGAGAGGCTTCTCGAAACAGCGCTCGCAACTCTCGATCCGCAATTACAAAGTTAGTGCCATTGTCACTGTATAGCCTGAAACATGTACCTCGACGAAAAACAAATCGTTTAAAGGCAGCAATAAAACTGTCTGAGGATAAATCTGAAGCACCTTCAAAATGCATGAACCTTGAAGAAAGACAAATAAAAAGACATACATAACCCTTGCATGATTTATTTCTCCTACCTGGTGAAACCCTCATGCGATGTGGGCCACCATAGTCTACACCAGTGCATGCGAAGGGCTTTGATTCGAACACTCGATCAGTGGGAAGCTGATTCATCAGTTGAGTAGATGTTTGGTTCCGATATCGGGCGCATATCACGCACTTGTAAACAATGCTGTTGATTAACGATTTCGCTCCGAGAATCCAATATCTTCTAATGTTGATGCTCAGCATTAATTGTTGGCCACCATGTATTGTTATCAGGTGTGCCTGCAAAAGTATAAGATAAGTCAGTAGTAGTACGCACAAGTTTATTCAGAGATGAGCAACGATCAGCCAGGTCACATATCTCAGTTTCTCCAACCAAGTTAACTATTAACATTGGTTTGTAGACAGCCTTTGAAGATCCTTCACCAGTTCTAATGTTTTTTGCTGACTCCGACAAAGTCCGGGTCCAGTTGTACTGAGATCTAGTAACCTAGTCAGGTCCACTCCACCACAACGATGAGTTTAATAATTTTTGCGATGAAAAGCCTCTAGTAGCGCAGTCAGCGAGATAGGACCTAGATGATACATGATTCTAGATGCCGTTTTTTAACATTGTTTGGATTTTACTAACCACGTTGGCCTCAAAAGTTTGCCAACGAGATGGGTGAGCACTAAGCCATTTTAGAATCAGCTCAAAATCTGTCCAACAAAAAGTTGGCATTTCAAGGTCATACTGGAGACCATTCAAAAGTAAATCAAGTAGTGTAGTGAGAAGCAAGGCGCCGCAAAGTTCCACATTAGGCAAGGAAACAGTCTTGATTGGAGCAGCTTTTTTTTCGCCATGATAAGGCTAGAGATTGAAAGGAGTCTCACTCTAATTGCAGTTCTGATGGCAGAGTAGAGTCCCAATCCACTTTAGAAATCCAAAGATTTTGTAGCAAGAGCTTAGCCCTGATGAGGAAGGGCGTAAGCCAGCCCAAGGGATCAAATAATTTAGCTATTTCAGAGGCAACCGACCACAAGAAAATATATCATTGCTAGTTGATTCAGAGTTCTAATAGCTAGAAAGGGAACTGGCCTTCTACGGGAACTGATCTCCAGATGATTCTCTACAGGTTGGATAAGTCAACCTTGATTTGACGAAACATCTTGACTATATCGGCAGTCAACACAAATTTAAACAGTCTTTACTGTGTCACGACTAGCCAAATTTTAGTTTGCAACTTTTGACCATGATGTGATAAATCATTCAAGAGTGATCCTGAGTCAGTAAGAGCCAACATTGATATGGCAAAGATTCTAGACATTCCAAGTTCATTTGGATTACCCTTCATTTGCAATTTTACAACAAGCCGAAGTTGGTTATTGAGGGATTGATTCTCTGCAGCATGAAGTATACTACAGAATTCAAGATACCGATCATTGTCTGGGACTTCTGAGGGTCGGCCAAAAACGATCCAACCAAACGCAGTCTGAAGGGCAGTTGGGCTGTTAAAAGCGTCCCTGACGAAGACCAGCACGGAGAATGTAACCAAAAAGATATATTCCTATCAAAACATCAATACCTCCAGAACCATAATAGTTGGGATCTTCAACTTCAAATTCCTTTAGTGGAGGCCACTTCTGAAAGGACAGTCTTTTCTTTGGGAGAAGTCTTAGAAGAACCTTAATGACCAAGGCCCTAAAAGTAAGCTTGAATTCCGAATTACGAGGGAACAAAGTTCAAGGTCGGCAGTGTGGATTGAAGAACCCAGCAGTGAATGTCCCATCCCAGTAAGGGAAATATCACACTTGTTTTTTGGAGTTCTCAGCTGCTGAAGTAGTTTCTCGGTAATAAATTAGCGTTCTGCTCCCGAATCAATGAACCCGTTTACTATTACGGATGCATCATTATGAGACTAAAATTTGACATAAGCAATTGAAAAAATACTTTTTGCAATGCTTCAGATTTCATCAGTATTTAACTGATGAATTGAAGCAGATCCGCTCGCAACCGGTACCGCGTTAGTCGAAGAAGATGACTTATCATGGGAAGAAGTAATTGTTCAAGATGTCATTCAGAAAGGTGTGATGATTGGCAACACAGGCAAAGCACTTTTTGTCCGACGAACAATCCTGAGCTGAATGGTTAGATCCAAGACAGTTGAAGAAAAGTCCTAAGTTTTGGGCTTGCTCAAGACGTTGAAGAAGAAGAGGAGTTTAAATATTTTGAAACGAAGGGAGGATCATTGCATCTAGTAGCTCTGATACGATTATCTAAAAATTTCATTAATTCTTTAATAGTGGGAAACTCCTCACTATCCTTCAATAAAGTTTCCCATGCTTCACGAGTAGATGGATCTAATTCGTGGACTAATAAGTGCACAAAGCAATCATCCCAGGTGTCAAATGGCCTACCCATATTTTTAAAGGCACGAATAGGCTCGCTTGTAATGTCTGTTAGCCGCAAAATTACGTCAACATTTTTCTTAGAAGTAGCAGGGGTGGATAAGAGTTTACGCATATGAGCAGAAAAAAAGAGCACGTTTATTATCATACCGATTAACAAAGGTAGACCAAGCTTATGAATAATACAGGCCAACATGGTTTTGTTGTTAGAAAGTGGTGCGTCATTTCCGAAGTAATTTTTTACGTAGAATCCGTATCCGGAGTCAGAATTGGGCCACGACGTCAGAATTTTAGAGTATTTGAGGTTATATACCCAAAAAAGGCGTTTTTAGCTACTTTCGAGGCTATGTACAGAAGACACAAAATTTTTAGGATCTTTTCTTTAGTTGTACCATATAGTACTGCTCTTTCTCTTTAATTTGAGAGACGCAGAGTTCAATTACCATTTTTCTTTGCCAAGTTACTCCAATTTGAAATGACGAGATATGTCCCATTAGGTCTTGAGCATTTGCTTTAAATACGTTGAGGTAGTCATTTCTTACTGGGTGTTTTCTCTTGAAAATTTGTACTTGGGGGTGTTCGGGGTTGTTAATATCCCAAAAAAAATTTATCTTCTGTACATAGCCTTGAAAGTAACCAAAAACTCCATTTTCTGGATGCATAACCTCAAATATCTTAAAATCCTGACGTGATGGGCCAATTGACACCGGATTTGGATTCCACGAAAAAGATTACTTCGGAAATGACCCTCCACTTTGCAACAACTGACATGACCCCATTGCTTGCAGGCATGTGTAATTTGCCCCGCTAATTAGTAGATTTTTTAAGCGATCGGCAGCCTTTCCGGACAGTGAAGATTTTAGATAATACAACTTTTGTACATTAGATGTTGTAGTGTTATGGATCATAGATTGAAACATGTCTCTAAATGTCTCTCACTCTAATTGATCCCCAGGAAATTTTGGAAGGGGAAGGGTCGGTAAATGTGAGTATGATTTGTTTGAATTAGACGTACCTTTTTCTGAGAGATGTTCAGTAGTGGGTTTACCACCGATTACCTTTATGTCTATTATAATTGCAGTTTTGATAGTGGTAAAACTCTCCTCCACTGACGAGTACATATCATCAACCACATACAACTCTTTTTGAATTTTAGGATCGTCGAGTAGAGTCGAGTTTTCACATACGTGACAAATTTCATTTTCGAATCTCCAGCTTTATTCATATTGGTACAAAACCGATTTATTAAGCCCGCGAGATTCTCTTGTCGATTTAAAGCGGAGATTTTCATTTGTTATTTATTTTTTTGTATTGGTTTTTGAATTTAAATTTAATGGATTATTGAAAATTCAAATAAAGTATTTGATTTTCTGGGAAAATCATATTGAAAGTCTTACATAGTGAACCGGCTGATAAGATGAGATAAGAGCACGAATTTGCCGGACACTAGTCAACCAGTTTGTTTTTGTATGGATCGTCGAGAAAATCGATCAGTCCACGCGCTCGACAACAGTGAGCGAAAATGCATTAATCAAATTTACTTTGAGTTTTCAAAACTCACACAAGGCGAAAAAGCATACCCTTTATTTAATTTCACATGTACAAACAAATGTCCATTTGATCATTAAGAAAATGCTAACACTGATGCATCACTGATATGTAGTAACAACTAAATTGCAGCACTTAGTACCAACAAAAACAAAAAAGATTTTCCACAGAGTAAGGAGTACAAAATTTTATTTAATATTTTCGAAAAATCGATTCGAGGGCCCAATCCGGCTTAAAGGACCAAACATTGTTCCTAAAGGTATTAAAAATAAATTGCTTTTATAAGCGAAAAACTTTTTTTTCTTCAAGGATCGACCACGAGGCGAATTTTAAATGGAAAAAATGTGGTTTTGTTTTATATTAAGTACACTACATGTTAAAAATAAAGTATTAACATTTATTGCACTTTACTCCGGGCTCACTTAACAAAAGTTGAAATTAAACTAATCCGGAAAAGTTATAAGCCAGGCAAGAGTGGTCTGTGGCGCAAAGTTTAAAGCAATTATAAACAAAGACCGTATTCGTTAAAACTTTTAATTAGACTGTTTTATTCTCAGAAAAAAACTATAATAATCATTTTGCCGTAAAAAAGTATTATTCGTGGACTATGCCAAAGATTATAATTAAATATCAAGTTAAAATTGTGTGTTTTACGCTACCAGCCGTTTATTGTCTGGGTTGAAGTGTTGTTTATACATATATGTTTAATATAGAGCTCGTGGATCTAATATGTTAACCAATATGTATTTTTTACAGTGTTTACTGAGGTATATTTTTGTTCATCGCATTTTCTAGATATGTTTTTTCATGGCGTTATTGTAAGAAGTGCTTTTTTCACATCAATATAATTTACGGGTTTATTCTCTTAAGCATCGGCGATATATCATTGAGGGCACCGCAAATGAATATGACCTTATTTCAGATCCGTGGATGCCCAGAAACAGTGAGTGTCATGATTGATTTTTAATATTGAGCGCTTAGCGTTCGACCATTGCGAAAAGAGGTCGATATATATGATTGAGACAATTTCATACGATTAAGTCCTTGTTTTAAAACCGTTGCTGCCCTGAAATAGTGAGTATGGAGGTTGATTCAAAATATTAAGCGCTTAGCGTTCGAACGTTGCGAGAAGAGGTCTATATATACGATTGAGACAATTGCAGATGATGAAGACCCTATTTC
>NC_046665.1:9931039-9994914 GCF_010883055.1 Belonocnema kinseyi | reverse complement strand
ACCTGATGAAGACCCTATTTCAGAATCGATGCTGCCCTGAAACAGTGAGTGTCGTAGTTAATTCAAAATATGAAGCGCTTAGCGTTCAACCGTTGCGAGAAGAGGTGGATATACATGATTGAGACAATTGCACATGATTAAGACCCTATGTTAGAATCGATGCTTTCCTCCAACTGTGAGTGATGAAGTTGATTCAAAATATTTAGCGCTTAGCGTTCGACTATTGGAATCAGAAGATGACACAAATGATTGAAATTATTTCACATGATTATGAACTTATTTTAGAACCCTTGCTTCCTGAAACAGTGCGTTTCGGTTTCGGTTTTCTGCCATTAAACAGTGAGCGCCGTAGTTGATTCAAAATATTGAGCGTTTAACGTTGGATCTTTGTGAGAAGAGGTCGATATATATGATTGAGACAATTTCACATGATTAAAACCTTATTGTAGAACCGATGCTGCCCTCAAACAGTGAGTGTAGCAGTTATTTTGAAATACTGAGCACTTCGCGTTTGAACATAGAGGGAAGTGGGCGATATATATGATACGAACAATCGAACTTGATACTAACCATATTTGATCATCTTTTCTGTCCTGAAAAAGTGAATGTTGCAGCGGTTATTATACAGCGGTTTGCGTTCGAAAATTGCGAGAAGCGGGCGATTCATATGAACGGCACACTGTTCTGTAATGCTGTTTATGTAAAATTTTGGAATTCTGTAATATAGTAGCGCATTAAGTAACGTGAACATAAATTTTCACATTATAATTTTTTAACCCACCTTATAATAATGTTAATAATCCTTGAATTTTATTGAAAATTGTTTGTTTTTTTTTGCTAGTAAATTAATATTTTTGTTTAAAAATTCCACTTTTTGGTTAAAAATTATGAAATTTTATTCAAAATTTGTTTTTTGGGTAGAAAATTAATCTTTTTAATTAAAAATTCTTCCTTTTTAGTTGAAAATTCAACTTTTTGCTTCAGAATTCTAGAATTTTGTTAAAAGTTCGCTTTTCTCGGTAGAAAAACTTTCTTAAAATGAATTTTTTGATTGATAATTCAACTATGTTGTGTAGAAAATTCGTCACTTTTTCTTGAAAGTTTAATAATTTAGTTTCTTAAAAAAAACTATTTGATACAAAATACGTTGTTGTTTTTATAATGAAAAATTCCTTAAATTAAGATTTTTACTATCTCTTTATTGGTTAAAAATTTACCTTTCTTAGTTTGCGGATTACCTGTCAAAGTGGCAATTAGACTGTTTACCTTTGTATTCAAGTAACGAACTGAGAATACAATCGCCCTATCATATGACATTAAATTATCCTGAAAATCTTGTTCATTGATTAGTGTAAGATTTCGAGCCAGTATAGGATTATGTTTAAATGGAAGATTACTGGACATTTGGTACACGATGTTGGTAAGATCATCACTTGGTCAATGCCATCCACTATAATTAAGTCTCCTTGTTAGTAGGATTATGTGGCACTATAGACCCTTGCGGAGTAAATGACAGATTACAAATTTTTACAAATTTTTAGTTAGCGTAGAATTAGAATTTAAAATATTGTTTAAATCTACAGTAAGTATTACACTATTATAATTTGGATTATGTGTAAATATTCCTGATTCAAGTCCATTACTTTAGTTAGCGTTAGGAGGTTTGTACATAATCTCAATTAGCGAACCCCCATGAAAAACCTAAACAAAGATAAAGTCAACGACAGGATAATTAGCCTATGGACTCACTCCCACTCTTCTTTTCCATCTTGCTTATCCCACTCTTTTCCACTTCCTCACACCCCTCCAAGCAGTGCTGAACTCTTGCATCCCCCTTTCGGCACAATTCACTTATCCTCTTCTCCCTAGAAAACCAAAACCTATTAAAATCATCACCAATCTCTCACCCTAGCTATAAGCACTTGACTTCCATTTTCTCCTTTCTTACATGAATATTGCGCTCTCTTGGCTTAATTCACCAATAGATCCTGGTAAACCTTGACTTTCTTATTCTCTCCTCCCCCACTGCTTGCTCTCTCATGGTGCCTTTTATATTAACGATCTCGTATACCTTTCTTCCTCGTGCATCCTCCCCACTAAAATTATCTGCAGTCTAATTATCCACCCCAGTGTCTATTTTACATACCTCTCCTGTATCCTATTTACCTCTTGCTCTATATTTTGTCTTTCCATCCACTCCTCCATTCCTTTGTAACATGAAGCCCAGGTGAACAAACTTTTTGACCTCTTGCACCACCTTTCTCTTCCACTTGCAATCACCTCCTTTATCCCTTTTACATAACTTTCCTGAACAACATAACTTTGAACTTTTCCGCATTCATCTCTAACCTAACCTTATCCAGGTATCGTCGCAACCTCTTTATTATCTCCTTTAGGGCCTTCTTACCCTTTGCTAGGAGGGCTATGTCATCTACATGAGCCGAGTGATCATATCCTAGCCCCTCCTATCTTAACTCCTCATACCAATCTGGGCGCTCGATTACTTTCTATATTTACGATTAAAATCGCAAAAAGCATTGGACTTAGCAGACATTCTTTCCTCAATGCCCTATCCATCTAGACACCCTCCGAAATTCCCTCCCCACCTATCAATCTATCTTTCGTTTCTTCATATACCTCTCTTACCCTCTCGATCAGGCCTCTTTTCACTCCCCTCTCTATCATCGCCGTCCACAACCTCTTCCTAATCACCGAAGAAAACGCACCTTTTAGATCCATAAAAAACGCGTACGTTCTTGAGCACTTCTTTGCTACTTCTCTAACTATCACGTGTTGCAGAACGTAGATATTGTCGATAGAGCTCCTACCCGCCCTGAAGGCCGCCTACGTCTCCGACAATATTCCTTTCCCATGGAAATCCTTACGTAGCGTCTCCCTCAACACCATCGCGTATACTTTGTACGTCGTATTCATTAGCGTCATGTCTCTATCAGTTTCCTTCATATCCCTACCTTCTATCTTATACAGTGACACTATTAAGCCCTCCCTCGCTACTCCATACTTTCCTCCATACTCTCTTCAATACCTCCTTCAGCCTCCCCCTAATATCTTGTGTACAAAGCAGCCACGCTTTGATCTCTACCCCATCCATACCAGCTGACTTTGACGTTTCAAACTTCCTTATCTGTTTCTCTATCTCCTTGTCATTCAACTCACCTATAACTGCATCATTCATTCTTCTACTCTCATCATCACTCGTCCTTGAATCAGAGCGCTAAAAAAAAACTTTTAAAAAATCCCTCGACTCTACGCTTCTAAAATTTATTGATTATTTTCCACACGTCCCCCTCTGCCTTAACACTTCCCAAATCCTCCTCCAGATCGTTCTGATTTTTTCATTTTTGTTACACATCAATCCACACTCCTTTCTCATATCTAAAAACTTCTCACATTAAGCAGTTCCCTCTTTCCACTTTTTGTACTTCCTCGTTCATTTTTTTTACATACCCTATCCCACCACTCCCCTTCAAAGCGTATCTTCCCTAACTGCTCCTGATACTTCTTTATCGCTTCCCTCGTCCAGCTCATTCTTTTCTACATTGCCACTTCTTCCCCACCTTGCCTCCCCAGTACAACCATAAACTACTCTCTTTCACCTAGCAAGTCTTCCAGGCTTTCTTTAATCCGTTCCATCCCATCCCTATTGACCACTGTCACAAACTTACACGTGGCCCTTCCTATCTTGACTGCCCTCAGTTGCGCGCCCTCCCCACTCCTTCTCCATGAACATGAATCCTCTAATCTATCCTGAACTCCTGCTACTTCCCAGAACAGCACCTTCACTACTCCTCCGTCTTCCTTTACCCCTACCCCTACTTTCTACGAAACAAATTCCCCTTCGCTTCCTTCGACACCTTTTTCTCCTCGTTCCACACCCCTATTTTCGCAACTACCTTTATTTTTTGATGCTCTAACTTCAGTGCTCTTCGTTTACTTCTCTCCCTACAAGCTTTTTTGTTCAGAATTTTCTGTTCCTCCTTTTCCTTCCTCCGCAAATCATGATCGATGAAAACGTTCTTATCCTCTACCCTATCTTTTTTCGTATTACCCTCAACTTTTATTTTCAGCTCTCTCATTTAACAACCACCACTTCCTTCACCTTTCTCACCTCCAGCCTCCAGCTTTGGGACCATCATGGCTTTTTTAAATACAGTTACATTATCTGAAAGATAGCCAATCAAAACATTTATCGATAATTTTATCTACACTTATCCTTCTTACATGAGTAACTATAAACAATCATCCATATTTACATACACTTAAACAATTCATCTATAATTTACGATACAATTTTATTTCTTACGTACGTAACAACAGTTTCTTGCAGGATTTGTTTCTCTAAAACTCATTGTCTTCATTAAAAAATAGTTTTTGTTGCAAAGCGATAAAGAGACTAACAAAAACTTTGTTTTCTAGAGAATTATTAATCTTAGGTGATTAGATTAGAAACAAAAGACAAACGAATTTTAAATTTAAAATAAAATTCCCCTGAAAACCGATAGAACAAACACGTCATCGATGTTCATTTTACGCCCTTAAGCTTTTGTATGACGAGCATGATTCAATTGTGTAAAATTTCAGCCATCGTCGGCAACAACTCTTAAACACAGCTCATAGATTTTTCATTAGCAAGAGCGCATCAATCGCGTGAAACCCCTATCCAGCGACATCGACGAGAAGCACCACGCTCGTGAACTTTTACGTGGCGACCGCTGACCAATGCAGCATAAGCCCCACTAACTTGCTCCGTAAATGGCGTGCAGCCGCTCAAGCTATTAGAGACATACGGGTTAGACTGTTCTGTAACGGTGTCAATGAAACAATGAGTAACAATTCTGCAATTCTGTAATGTAACTAGTATATCACAGAGTGATATAATTATTACGTCACTAGAATGTCACATGTATTGCAGGAATGGAACATTAAGGGCACACTATTCTGTAACGCTGTTACTATAAGGATACGTAACAGTTCTGGAATTCCCTAATGTAACTCGTATATTACAGATTGATATAATATTACTTCACTTCTATGTAACACGTGTTACAGAAATGGATCATAAAGGTCACACTGTTCTGTAACGCTGTTACTGAAAGGTTACATAACAGTTCAAGAATTCCCTAATATAATTGGTACATTACAGAGTAATATAACCGTTGCGTCACTAGAATGTCACGCGTGTTACAGAAATGAATAACAAACGGCACAATATTCTGTAACGGTGTTACTATAATGATACATAACAGTTCTAGAATTTCCTGACGCAACAGGTATATTACAGAGTGATATAATATTACGTCACTAGAATGTCACACGTGTCACAAAAATACAACAAAAAGGGCACACTGTTTAGTAACACTATTACTGAATGGATACGTAAGAGTTCTGGAACACCCTAATTTAACTGGTATATTACAGAGCGATATAATATCACTTCACTACAATGTCACACATGTTACAGAAATGGATAATAAAGGTCCTATTTTCTGTAACGCTGTTACTGTAAGGATACGTAACCATGGTAGAATTCTCTAATGAAACTGGCATATTACAGAGTGATGTAATATTACGTCACCAGAATGTCGCACGTGTTACAGCAATGGAACACAAAGGGCACATTGTTCTGTAATGCTGCTACTGTGGGGATACGTAACAAGTCGGGAATTCCGAAATGTGACAAGTATATCACAGGGTGATATAACCGCATAACCGTATAATTTCTGACGGCTACACATATTCGTAAGGTGTTGCATAGCTAAATGTTACGATAGACAGGGGACCACATGTGAAAATTTACGATTCTGCGAACTCGTTTAGCTTGTGGTATCTGCCCGCATGATCTCGACAACGTCGCGTATTGGATAATCATTTCAACTGTAGAAGTTCCACCCCTATGTATTTTCGTACACATTTTGACCTGTCACTCTTGCTCTGTCGTCATGATTAAAACCATGTCCTCTTCTTAAGATAAAATTGTAGAAAGCGTTTTTACTAAATGGTTGGATATTTTGAAGCTCAACAGACGTTACGGAAGGAGTCAACTTGAGTCGTGTTCACGATAGTTAGGTTGAGTTTTAGCCTCTGTTTCAAATATCTTTCATATTTATACAGATACAGTAGTCAGGCACTAAAAAATGTGAATATATCATTGTGCCTAAGGATGAAAAAATAATAAAACTGTGGCAACTAGCGATTTTTCGCGATGAAATCAAACTAAAAGCGGGGGAATTTTCCTTTGCTTGAAGAAAGCCGTCATAAAATTTGAAACGATAATAAACAATTATTCAAGACAATTAATTTTCCTAAATATTCCTTGTGCAAATATGTTTTTGAAATTTAAAACTATAGTAAGAACGACTTCCAATTTACTGCAATACTGAAAGATCAAAATCATAATATAATTAAAAACTTCTATCGACTTTCTTTTTTGCCTTAATTTTTGTATATATTATAAACAAAATACGTAAAATAATTAATGATATAATAAAAACTCTAAACCATCATATTATTAACTGTTCTTTATATATTTAGCGATTTATAAAGCAAGTTTATCAATGTTTCACCATTGTTATACTTTTTTAAATGTCCCTTTCTTATGCCATTTCTTTACAGAAACAGCAACAAAAAGTCTTAGCTGAAAAATAAAAATTCTATGACTAAAACAATAAATTCAAAGTCACTCCAAAATTAAAAAAAAAAAATGATTATAAAGATTACAATCATTTTCAAGTACTTTATTTTCCATTAAAGCTTTTCAATTTCATTGACTGTGAAAAGCCTTACTTTTCAATAAAATTATCTTACTTAATTAATATAATAATCATAATATTTCAATTGCAGTGCAATATTAACAAATCAATTATAAAACTTCAAGGGAAAATAAATTTGTATACTGGTTCGTTCTTAGGCTATGTATAATTTCATATTTTTTGCGTTTGTAACTTAAAACAATATTTGAAAAAGTATTTTTAATGTTCAATTATTATTAATAAATAATAATATCATGTAATATTAATATAATTATTTACTTTAATCAAGACAATAAATAATAATATAAAAATTTTAATAGAGATGACAGAACTTCTATTTGAACTGCCCGCCAAAGAGTAAACAGAATTTTCGTATAAAAATCGAGCAACTTACATTTTTTCATAATAAATTTAGCTTTGAAAAATATAAGAAGCTTTCTTGATTAGCATACTACAGAAGAAAATTCGATAAAATGTTTTTTATTATATAAAAATTGAATTTTTACGTTTTTTCCCGTGCATTTGAATGAATCTCGGCCCAATGAACAATCAGCCCCACCGTGGCCGCGGTCAACTCTCATGACACTTCTAAAGGATAGGCTGGATAGGAAGAGCCAGGGGGCTGATCCTTCTTTTGCAAAATTTGAAAAGAAAATAACCTTCTCTGCTTTGTATGGATTTACGAAACTAAAATGGTGAAATGGTGGCCTAGCGAGTTTTGATTTTATCGACCCCAACTCCTTTTCACATAAAGCAATTGATGTTCAGGTTGGCCCCAAAACTAAAATTTATAGGAATGCTAGGTACACATATGTTGAAAAGCCCTAGGACTGACCCCCACCCGTTACCCTATGAAAAATTATCCAAACAAGCTACCTATTCCGATAACTGAGGTTAGGGCCAAAACTTAACTTGACATTACAGTAAACAAAAGTAATTATATTAAAAGGACAAATGTTAGGGATAAACCTTTCATGGAAAAAGCAAAAAATAAGAATAATGATATTAACCTCAAAAGAAGTAGGCAGAGAAAGTAACAATAATAGCCCAACATTAGATAGCGAAACTACCCTAGTAACTATTAATACCAACCAACCCCGGAAATCTAAAACTGCACAAAATCCAGTAACAAATCCTACAAAATATATTCCTAGCTTAAGGGTACCACCCACCCCCGTGTAAGTATTGTGAAGCAATTTTTCGTGTATAACACTTACTCACCTTCAATCAGCTATGCCAGGCCCATACAAAATCCCTTCTGACTCTTCAAGCAGGCGGTCACATAGTAAGACGAGGGGGGCCGAATCACGGCGAGGGTATTATGAATAGCCGAGAAGGAAACCGTGTACCTGCGCGTCGAGCCCATGCGGCGAGCGCGCTCACGCCTCCACCTGACGAAATATGTGAAGGTATTGTTGAGCTTAACTATAGCCAACAATATCAATTAAAAAAGTTTGCCGAAAATTAAGTTAAAATTCATTCGGAAAAGGAACAAAAAGCGACACATGTAACAAAACATAAGATTGACACACAGGGCCACGACCGCATTAAACAGAGATACTACCACGTGAGCCTGAAGATTAAACAAATAATTGACCGAACCGTCGATACATTATTAGAGCAGAATATAATAGAACCCTCTTATTCTGATTGGTTGAACCCCGTTGTTATGATAAAAAACCAGGAAAATTCAAAATCAATCACAGCATTCACAGTCCCAGGAAACAGCATGTACCAATATAAAAGAAAGCCATTTGGTGTAATCAATGCTCGAGCCACTTTCCAGAGAAATAGACGATAATAGGGGATAATAGACGTATAAAAGGAATAGACACTTTGCTAAAGCAATAGAACAATAGGACATAAAAAAATTTAGATCATATTTAGAAGGCTATAGTTTGAAAGTAATCATGGACAATCTAGAGTTAAAGTGGCTTCATAACCTAAAAAACCCACTGGCAGATTAGCCAGATAGGCATTAGTACTCGAATATGACTACAAAGTCATATATCGAAAAGGAAGCTCAAATTTGTTCCCTGATGCTCTTTCGAGATCAGGAGAACCAGCAAAAAATATCGCGTTTGCGTTAGTTTGCAGCGTAAAAAAACCAAAAGCGGATGATAACGACAAAACAGATGACTGGTTCTCTACCAAAATCACAGAACTGGCCCACTCAAATCTACTCTATTCCCAGGCGCAAACTCTTCAAAATTAGTCGTACCCAAAAGCTTGAGACGTCAAGTTTTACGGGAAAACCACGACGAAATCCGTACAGGACATTTAGGCTCAAATATAACTTGCGCGAAAATTTCCGAACATTACTTCTGCCCAGGGGTATATTCGCACGCGATCAATTACGCAAAAACTGCCATATTTGTCAAAGAATAAAGCCAAGTAATTAAATTAAGATAGAATTAATGGAGAAAAGGTTATTAGAAGAAATATGGACCATGGTATCAATCAATATCATAGGCTAATCATTTTAGTATTCGTAAACTTTTTTACGAAATGGATCGACATAATCCCAATTTAAAAAGCTAACGAGATCACAATAGAGTCAAAATTCCATAAGTTCAAATAGAAAAATGACACAAATAATTAAAAACTATGCAGATAACGATCATTCCAACAGGTACTAATATATAGACGATTTGCCGTTCGCAATAAATACTATGAAAAACTCGTCGACCTAATTTACCCTAGAATTTTTAAATTTAGGTCGTCAATTAGAACGAATTCAGTCACTCGGAGAAAATATTGAAAATGATAGCGAAATATAGTTTCAAAGTTTCTATAAATGGAAAGATAGACTCAGAAGCTTACAAATTATAAAAGAGGAATTCCAGACAAATTTAGACCAATAAAATAAAAGAAAAGCTACCAATTATAATTTAAGGAGAAGACCAGTAGAATTCAAAATAGAAGAAAGGGTCTTAAAAAGAGTTAAAAAACTGTAAAACAAAGCGGACAAAAAGCAGGTAAACTATACGAACAGTATAAAGGTCCCTTTACTTTTAAGAAGAAAATTTACCCTTCGAATTGCGAATTAAAAAACCCTAAAGGAAAAAGTACAGGTGAATGGAACGTAAATATTTTTAAATTAGAAAATGCTAGTACATATACCGGTAAATAGACGCAGGAAATAGTAATGGAATTATGTTAGGATATTTAGACTGTAAATATGGCAAAATGTTAAGGAACCAATAGCATTAAAAAAAACTGACTCATAACTCAAGAACTAACTCAATCAAACCTGAATAATGTGACTCACTAGATCTTAAGAACAAAATTAGACAGAACGTAACTTTACCTTTGAGAAAAACGGAAGTTCCAATGTACAGGCTTAAAGGACAATCGACTACAAAAATAAGAAATTTACACGACAATCGATTACACGGACGAGTTTTTCTTAGGAACACCTCCGCATCTTTTGAATTCCACACCTCTCACGACTACGCCCCCTAGTTGCAATGTAACTGCAGATTGACGCCATCTGGGCGCTAGAAAAAGAAAAATCTGTTTGTAGCCTGGCGCTCGGCTGTATTTTAGTTTTACATTATATATCAGTTCTTATTGGGAGAATATACTGCGCATACGTCCCAAAATTTCAGGAGACACTGAAATATTAAAAACATAACCTCTTGTCGTATAAGCTTGCATATTTGGGCATGCGTAAGGCACGTCGCCATATTGCAAAACTGAACAACACTACCACAAAAACACTCATAGCAGGGCTATCAAATGTTAAACAGGAAATATATTTTGGGGAAAAAAGGCTTAAAACTGAATTCTTTGTCAAAAATGTTTGTACATATTTTTTTAAATATGCTGCGAACCGTGGAATAATATTAATTAATTTCTACATTAATTAATAGTGTTTAAAGTAAATACCAGATTCTGTTTTTCGCCTGCTCTGATCATTTCTGCCGCCAGTCTGGTCGACTAGAGGGAGCAGATGCTGGGCCAGACTCTGGCCTCTGTCAAACAAGTCAGACGTTGTTACTAGGGTCTCTACGCTATTACGTGGTATGACTCAATTACCAGTGCCTTGCCACGACTTGGCTATCTTTAACGCAGTTTATAAGTGGCAATAAATTATAATATTGTAATACGTCTCTTTTATTGTGTAACAGTTTTGGAATTGTGTAACGAGCTTAGACCAGAGTATCGCCGATGGTCGGGCGTAGTAATTTACTTGATCTGGGTAAGAATACGTCGACAATAGGTTTAAATATCGTTCAAAGTTGGACCAACCGAAAAGATAATATTTAATTTTATAACATTTCTTTATTAAATTTGTACCGTAGAATTGTTTAAACTCACGTTCTCATAATATGTTTAAAATCAAAAAGTAATTATTATAATCGCGAGCAGGCTCTTGCTTTTTAAGGAAATCGGGTTGGCTTCTGGACTAAGGGTGTTTCGAGCCCAAGATACATGACTTACACTGCGATTCTTGTACAGACTACCTTCAAAAAGCACTGTGAATTATCCCCAGTCATTTAAAAAGACGGGTGGCAGAGTCTAAGCAGTCCATATTTCTTTTGAAAAAGCATATTGGGTGATTATCAAAGTCCTGGATGAACAGGACTTTGAATATTATCTTTGGAAGAGCTTAGATACATTTACACTAATCAAACTGGCAATCAGAAACCTCTCCTCTTCCTACCTCGAAGACATTGTTATCTCGTAACTCAAAGAACTGAGGTTCATCATCAATTCTTGTTTAATGATGTCGGTCCCCAATGATCAAAAAGCAATTGAGCTTTTGAAATTGAAATTCTTCGCCTTCATCCGAGTTAGCGTAGAATCCTAACAAAAACTGGAGAAGTCTCACCAGTGCTTCCAGTGACAACAGTTGGACCACTTTTCGGATAACCGTCATGCAATTCTAAGGTGTTAAATGTAGGAAAGCACACAAATCTTATGCGTGGCAAAAAGTCGGCACAAGTACCAGCCACATGTGCTAACTGCGGTGGCAATAATACAACCAATGACAAAGGCTGTCCTGAGTGCAAGAAATCTGCCCAAAAATTTGTTGCCAGAAAATTGCGAAAAACCTCACCAAAATCCCAAAATAACTGTGGTAATACACCGAAATTCTACACATAAAAAAACTCCTACGATCTAGATGATAAAATACACAACCACACAAACTGTACAAAAATAACTCTAGATCTACATTAAATGTCATCTCTCCGTTAAAATAACAAAAAATCGCATGATCAGCCCGCCCGATTATCGAAGCTACACAACCTCAACAAACACCCGTTTAAATTATAGCCATACAAAGGAACGCATCCGAGTGTATATAATCAAAATGCAATACAGCTAGTTAAAAAGCCGGGGTATCCAGAATATCCGATTTCATGAACCTTCGCTCAAATTTTAAGAGAAGGTTCATAGTCGAGACTGAAAATTACTATACGGTTTTTTTGAGGTAGCTGATTTCGAATCTAAAGCTAAAAGTTAAAATAGTGGATCTAGCAGTGCAGGAAATTTTTCAAAGTCACACCGATTTGACTAAAAAATGCTATAATGTGGTTCTGTGGATCCTTCATTTTGAATCTAAACTCAAAATGACAGAACTAATACAGCGGACTAAAGTTTCAAAACAAAAAAATGACGGAAAATCACTACTCGGGCGTTTTTCGTAAGACTGACTTCGAATGAGAAGTCTTAATTTCCAAATTCAAAATGAGAGATCCAATGATTATTTAATTTGTAATTTTTTAATTTATTGAAAAAGTCTAAAAGCTTCTACATTTTGAGATCCTGGTTTCAAACGCGCCTTACCGAATTGTTTCAGAACAACGGCTTTAAAAAAATCCTATAAAAGTTCTTACATAGGCATTTCTTCTCTGTAACTCTTTACTTTACCAGCAAACTAAATTACGATAGAAGGGTTTTGTATAATTTTCAGTCATATTGGTTTTGTTTTAACAATTTTCTTTTGCCTTATTGGGTTCATCATTTTTTTATTTTTAAATTGGATTCGAAATCCACAAACCAAAGAACTATAAAATAACATTTATCACGCAAATCGGTGTTGAGCTTTATCAGAAAAGTTTTTGGCATGTAGTTCTTAAGGTCCGACATGGTGTCCACCTTAGGGAAGAGAACTTTGCGTCCTTCCATGAACAACTCTAGAATAAAAAGTTCCGACTTTTAATATGAGATAAAAATGCGGGGCAGATGCAGATGGATAGAAGAAAACTTATTTCACCAAAAGCTCTTGATACCATCTGATCCCGGAGCGTAATAGATCTTTATGTCCTCTTTATAATTATTTGACCTCTTCGGTAGTGATAGGTGGACATTACTCCTTTAAGTGTTATAAGGGTAAAACATAGCTCCTTAAAGCTACTTATGTTCTTTGTTTTTTTCAAGTGGATGCTGGTCATCATAGACTTCTCACCAGAATGCATCGACCTCCTCTGGTTTTGGTGAGTATTTAACAGTAACTGGAGGGTCTCGAAAGAGTCATGATGATTCAGAGAAAAACTATTCAATTTTTTTGTCTCACCTCTCCCTCCACTATAATCTGCTTCTAGCGTCAGATAGTATCCGTATTCTGTCAGCAATATGCTGCCTGATGAATGGTAGCTTTGACTGGCGGATTGTGTGATGGCGGATCCGAATTTCACGAGCAAACTGTCGAACCCGGGTAGTGAACGTCATGTAAAATGCGATGTAGTCGACCACCTACTGAATGTGAGATTCATACTGCCCTTCCCAGTCTATCTTTGTGATGAGTTGATGCATGCATCTTTTGGTTTTGTGATCAGCTGTTGTCTTTGTTTTATGGTTCGAATATTGATGTTGATATTTCTACTGGCCCAAAAACAACGCTCTGGTACTAAAGCAACCGCTGGTCGTCCCTCAGTCGATCCATCCGCTCAAAAGTATTGAGATATTGCCGGTCCATCGTTTTCCTAGATGCAACAGTTGAAACATCACACCCTGGTACAATTAAGGCTTCTGCGCGGTTGCTTACGCCTTTTCGTAGATTTTTTCCTTCGGCAAATCCCTGGACTAGTGTCTGTGACTGATTCTTAAGTTTGTACACATATTAACTAGTAACCCTAGGTACGGGGACCCTCTATCCGCCACCAAGCAACGCATCTGGTGGCATGTTCGAAGACTGTCCACCTCGACCTCTAAATATAATGTGAAGTGACTGTTTTCAACGGAGTGATGTCATGGTGTGTAAAGTAGTTACTTTACACCCTGACAGCCAACATGACTATTTCAGAGCATTTCGACTGCATTTGTTTATTTATCATAAATCTTTTAACTTGAATCGAAAAATGATTTAGCCTCTGATGAATTACAGTCATAAATTGAACCTGAAATCCTTGATCCATTTGTTATTGAAGACGGTTCTGAAGACATTCTCGTTGCGGCACTCGCGCTTCGTATCCGATAATTAGGTTAGAAAAACAGTTCTCCTTAAGAAATAAAACGATGTAATCAAAATGGAACGGATTATAAGAATGACGTATTTATTTTAAACATAATGTTAATAAAGAACTTTTTTAATTTACTAAACAGGTACACTAGGCCATAGGCTTTGCTTCCGTTCACTACCGTGCAAAAGTTTTAGATTAACTCTTTGTTTATGATTGAATGAATTCTCTTAATTCTAATTATACCAGAGCTAAAAAAATTTCTCTTTAAAAGGTTGATCGTTTTTTAAATTCTGTATAAAATAAGCCCAGGGTGAAGCCAATTTGTCTAGTTTTTAACTCGATATTGCAAAAAAGTGTTAACTACAATGTTTTCTTATATTTTCAATAACTTCCGAAATAGTCAACATTTTTTAATGTTCTTAGGCTCATTTTGAAGATTTTTTCACTTTACCACAACAGCTTGTGAGTATAAATCATAAAAATTTACTTTTTGAATAGCAAGAACGTGAATTTGTATCAGAGAAGTTGGAAAAATTGCAATATTATTTTTTACGGCAAAAATATTTTTGTAAAATATATGAAACATATAATAATGAAGTTTCTATATGATTTCCTCAAAATATATATTTATTTAACTTTTATTCTGATTTGCCTACAGATAAGATGTTTTTAAATTTTTCCAACTTTTTTATCACAGATTCAAGTTTTTACAATTTGAAAAGAAATTTTTTTACAATATATACTCGTAAGTGGTTGTGATATAATAAAAATTTGGTTTCAAAGGAGCCCAAGAACATTGAAAAATGTTGATTATTTCGGAAGTTATTGAAAATTTAAGAAAAAATTGAAATTTAAACTTTTTTTGCAACATCTACTTAAAAAGTAGACAAATAGGCTTCAGCCTAGGCTTATTTTATACAGAATTTCGAAAACAATCAACCTTTTAAAGGGAAATTTTTTTAGCTCTGATATAATTAAAATTAAGAGAATTTATTCAGCGATAAAAAAGAGGTGGCCTAAAACTTTTGCACGGCAGTGTACGTTCAAAGTTCATTTCTAAGTCACCTGTAGACCAATTATTAGCCAATTTAAAAAAGTTATTAAAAATAATTTCAATGGATTTTAAAAATATGTCAATAAAGCTAATCTAATTGTTTAATATTTATCTATAACATTTTAAACTTTTATTCAATTGGAAAATACCATGGAGATAATTTATAAATCTTGTTAAAATCTAATAAAAATCACGATTGAAACTTACAGACACCTTAGAAACAAAAATTGCCTTTTGATTGGAATTTCTTTATTTAACAGACAAATAGTAAATTGTTTGACGACCGGACTCGAAAGAATTTTCATTCATTTTGCCATCGCATAATATTGTTAGAATTGTAAATAACTTCCAGCGTCTATATTTAAAAAATTACTCGTCAATTGTTTTAAAAAAGTATATAATACACGTGCGTACCAGGTAATTACTATTAGTATGATTTTAGCATTTGTCTGATGCATGCATCACATTCTTTGCATTCCTCTGGTTTATGCCCTTTTATCACAAAGAACTATTATATGGCATATGTGATAAAAACGTTCTATTTCATCTAAGGTTTGAGAAACAATTAATTGTATATAAAGGACCCCGCTCTAAATGTATGGGAACAACACTTCGCTGGATTTGGCTGAATCTTGGTAAATATATAGATTATAAAGGCTTATGAAATATCTGGAAAAAATTAAGAAAAAATTACAGATTGTGTGCTATAAGGCTGGAATACGCTGGAAGGGGCGAGATAGCGCCAAAGCGAGGTCAGTACTAAATGCAAGTTTGATCATGATTTATGTTGCGCGCATCCCGAAAATGCCGAACGCTAAGCGCTCAAGATTTTAATTTAAAAAAAGGTGACTTCTGAAACTATAAATTGAGAATTTTAATTCAGCGTTAGAGACATGAAGGGAAGGGAAGAAGGCCAGGATTTTCTCCAAATTCTTACATGTGTCGTAGTTTCTTGGAACTACGTCGCATTTTATCACGGCGTTAGTTTCCAGTCTCTCTTGACGCTCGTGCCACGCACGAAGCCTATTTTGAAGCGCTCGAGAAGATCAGCTCTTTGCTTGAACGTATCCAAAATAACAGAATGAGGTCAACTTTTATTCAATCTGAATCTCAAGGCTCCAGGTTTACTGCCATGATGGGATACGGTTCACGCCTTCCTTATCCCGATTTCCGATCATTTGATAGAACTCCGTCGGATTGGCTTCAGTTTAAGGTCCTTTTCGATTCAATGGTAATCTCAAATTCAAATCTGCAACCAATCTGGAAGTTACATTACCTTAAATAAAGTATGTAGGGTACTACCGCTCCCCTACTGAAGAACAACGAATTGATCAAAGAACGTTTGATGAGACTACTGACTTTTCAAGGAGTGGAAAACTAACAGAGACCTACCTCTCAGTCTATTCAACAATCATTCAAGGCTCATCACTCTTCAGGCTATCAGATTACCGCTGGCAAGTGCTTCCTTTGTTCATCTGATTCGTTCTACGAGACGTTGCAATGAATGTGGCAAAAACCACCATTCCTCAATTTATAAAACAAAAAGAATTCGAACAGTCTTCTCTATGGACGTCAACTCAAGGAGTTCAAAACAACTGTGCTTCTGTCCATTAGACTTCATAAACGTCCCAGACGATTCTGGCTGCGGATCTACTCATCATCATTTGCTGTAAGGGTGATGAAATTGAAGTTAAGTCTTCATCGATCCAAGTTCTCAAGTATCTTTCTTTTCTGAGAGACTGGCTTAACGTTTTAACTTGCCAAGAGAATAAAAATCGCTACGGCTAAAATTAGTTAAAGCAGTGAAAGCTGGAAGAACACTCGGTCTAGTTTCGGTCAAGTTAAAAACCTATTTTGAGTCTTCGGTGGAGTGTGTGATCATCACTTATCTTCTTCAAACGCTCCTAGCAGATTTCTCCAGTACTAAATAAGGTAACGCAAATTGGCTACATTTAGAAGGTCGTTAGCTCGCAGATCCAAAGTTCCAATCACCTGAACAGATTTATATCATCATTGGAGGTGACTATTATGGTCAAATGATCAAAGAGGGTCTTCGAAAAAGTTCTGCCAATACTCCAACTACTCAAGCTACTATCTTCATGTGGATATTCCTTGATTCAACAAAAACTTGCTCATCATCCTCTGAAGTCTGAGGACATCTCGTCGCTCGTCCGAAACAAATTTTGGATTCGTAGCGGACATCCTCCAGTTAGATCATTTATCTGAAAATGCGTCAGGTAGACGTGAGAGATCGAGAAAAGCTAGGTCAACAGATAATGGGACAACTACCTGCTAATCCTATCACACCTTCACGTCTATTTCTCCACTCTGGCATTGATTATGCTGGACCCTTTATCATTAAGACTTGAAAAGAGCGGGCGACTTGCACCAACAAGGCTTACATCGATCTATTCGTCTGCCATTCCACCTTAGATATCCATCTAGAATTGGATTCACCGACTAGTCACCGACTATACAGTAGACGCCTTCATCGCAGTCTACGAAAGATTCACCGAAAAAAAGCGGCACTCGTGCTACCCTTCGTAGCAACTGCGGTACCAACCTCAAGGATGTTAACCATCTCCTTACTTATAAAAATATGAACACCCTCGGCCCAGTTGCGCCCGGCGGTCTGTGTCAGTAGTCCTTCAGCCTTCGATCCGAATCGATGCCCGAGCATCGGTTAATCGTAAACAAATAATCGCTAAAGCGATAACAAACACTTTCTCTCTCATTGTACCTTATAGTTTAACTTTCATTTACTAAATTTTGTCTTAAGCAAAACATGTGAGTACTTCTGAACAAATTCATTGTCATTCACAAAGTTCTAGCAAGCCTCTTCCTCGGCTGGCTCTAAGGCATAGCACTAGCTTGCGAGGTAACCTCTTGAACCATCTCCAAGTCTCCCTCTCTTTTTTTCTTGATAGATTATCTCGCTAATCTAATATAAGAAAAATTTTCAAATATCTTTCTCCTTTTGTACATTGTTTTCGTTAAACTCTTAAATCATACAGAGTAAATGGATTAGAGTTTTAAAGATCGACTCTTTTAAATACAAATTCTATATATTTGTGACTTATGTGTAATGAACACTAAAGTGTGAGCTATTTGACCGTTTTTTAACAATCTGAACTAGTGATTTTTTTGTGATGTTCTGTGCACAAACTTTAATTTATATTCTCCGTGACCTATATTTAATTACTAATAAAAACGTTTTAATGCGAATTAGGAAAAAAAAGGATAAATGTATTGTGTGAAAATACGTTCTTAAATTCGCTCACCTCTACCAATATTTTTAATCAACAATAGGGTGAACAAACGTTAATAACAGTTCCTTTATTGAGATAAGCATCAAGGGAAGTCAATATCAAAATGATGTAAATCGTGCTCGCATTTACACGAATGAATGCTAAGCGCTCAAAATAAAGTTTAAAATACAAAACAAGCTTCCGTGAACGCAAATGGTGGCAACGTCAGGCCGAAACTAAGCGTGATTATTTCAATGGTACACATCGCGCGCTTCTTAAAACAGCTAAAAGATAAGCGCTCAAAATCTGTAAAAATAACAAGTCCTTATATATTACAGAAGAGGAGAGGCAACGGGAGAGGGAGGTCAGTGCCAAATTCGAGTTTGATTATATATGTTGCGTGCATCTCGATACAGTCGAAAACTAAGCGCTCAAGATTTTACTTTAGGGAAACGTCACTGACGTGACGTCAATGACGGTGCCCCACTGAAATGAAGAAAGAGAAATTCTTATTGCACTTCATTGAAACAACGATGTTCATTTTTTTATAATATTATTAATGCCTAATTTTCGATCACTTATTCATTCAATCACAGTGAAGTTGTTCCAATGTTTTTAAAATTGACGGTCTTTTATAACGTAGCATGCCACTTGTTATTTTCATCGATGGCTACAGGTCATACATCTGGGAAAAGAGAACGATGTTTCATAATTTAAATTGCTTAGTGGTTTATTTGATTTGTGTACATCCATGTAGTCAGTATATTTTGAAAATATTAGCTTGCGCGTCCGAAAGATCCGAGGCTTTGACTGTGACAAAGCTTTCCAATTTTACTTCAACAGCAGATTGACATTTCCACAACTATGAGTATGCTGCGCAGTAAGAGTTCGGGGAGGTGGTAACATGCGCGACAGAAAGTTGAGCCTGTAGTTCCGAGGTAAGAGGCAGTAACAGGGTCCTTTTAGGATGACTGAGTTTATAAATTCGTTTATTTTTAATACACCTACATATGAACCCCCACATTGAAAAAGAATTCACTTTACATTTCAAACCTAAAATGAGGTGTAAACCTTTTTTTACATTTGCATGCAATTTGGAAAAACAATCTGAAATGACTCATGTTTCTACATGCTGTTGGATTAAGTATTTTTTAATTCTGAAGAATGTGTCATCATGGCCGGACTTTTAAGCACAAATTTGTATAAAAATGCATAGTAACTGATATAACAAATGTGTTTTGAAAGCCAGTAAAAAATTATGCAAAAAAAAGATCAGTACATCTATTTAGTTTTAAAAACTTTCCAAGCATTTCTTAAGTTAATATAAAATGGTTTCCCAAAGTTTTGAAAAATTTCATAAACATCAATATCGCTATTTAAGGCGTTTAAACAACGAAAACAATAATTAAAAATTGAAAGTTCGAAGAAAAAAAATTATTCTTCTAACAAATTACTGGTTATATTCAGGATAGAGTGTTCAATCACAGAACAAATTACGGAAAACTATAATGCGGAGGAAAAGTAAATCTACAATATCTTGAAAGAGCTAAATATCGTTAAATTGAAGAGTTTAAAAGTACTGGAAGCAATGAACAACAAAAGACTGTCATCGAGGCAAAGAGTTATTGTCTAGCAAATACGTCCTGCGATTGCTCCAAAACAAAGGAGTAACATTTTTATATCTGCTTATATAACGAATGTTCTGTTCAGTGATATAATTGTTCTAAAACTGGAGGGTGACAATTTTAAGTAACTTTTTTACCGACTGAAGATGGACCAGTTCCATACAAAATATTTTTTTAAATTCTGTAGGAATCAGATGTAATGGTGATACAAGAAGAGTGTAAAAGTTGATATATAACTTGGTAGCACCAATGAACTATAACAATTGTATTATAGTATTAGGTAAGTGAACTGTACGGCGTAACGATTTAGTGCTATAAGTTGTGTATAATGTGCATTTGTAAATGCGATGTAACACAGCGACATATCTGTTATGTAACAATTGTCTGAAATTTGTTCCGTATCTTGGTAACATCCATGGACTATAAATATTTTGGTACAGAATTAATTAAGTTAAATTTAAAGGAATTATTGTGTGATAGTGTAAGCTGTATATAATGCACATACATTAGTAACTGCTATGTAACGATGTGACATGACTGTTATGGGAAAAACGTATATCATTCGTACTTTACGTTTATAAAGTTATCGTATATAAGCATATTTTTCAAATATTTTTATAAATTATTTATAATAATCTTCAAATTCATATAATATATTTAACATGCAAAATTCTTTTATATGTATTAAAACTTTTAAATTCTTCAAATCAAAGGGAATAAAAATATTCACTTATCATATAATTTAGGTACAAAAGTCTATTACGAACGAAAAAGACTATAAATAAATTTTTACTACAATTATTTCTGTTCAAAAATAAGATATACTTCAATTCTATATAAGCACTGATTGTAAGTATCTTACAAAAATCATTATCTCTCTTCGACCTTTAAATATATTTTCATCAGATTATATAAGGGTGTTAGAAGCAAGTTCTAACATTAAATTTAATATTTTTACATTACACTTACGACATTATTTTAAATTTACAACATAATCTTATGATAATTTTCAAAACAACGCTTGAAGATAGCACTCTTACAGCGGAAATTTTTATATATAAAACCCTTACAATCTAAAACATTAACGATCTTTAGAGAAATAGGAGCTTTAATGAACTTCATAAATTTTAAACATCACATGTACTTAAATTATATAAGATTGTTAACATGAAAAAAGTCCAAAAGTGATTATCCTTCTCGAGAATAGCTTTTATTTATGAAAAAAAATATTGTTGAATCGTTGATTCAGCAATATGATTAAATATTTAAATCGAACATTTATAAATCCTTTTATTCATAAAATTTATAAAACGGAAAAATAAAAACTTGTTTCCTCTATTTGCTCTGGATCTTCAGAGAAAAAGCTTGACTGAGATTCTGTTGACAAGATTGAAGAGATTTATCACACAAGTTGGCTAAATCGTGCGGTATGTAAGGGTTATAGTTTAGATTTAGGTTGTTTATGTAGGGCTCGAATCCCCTGCGGGTGCACGCCGGGCAGATACGACGCTCCCCCGCCACTTCACCCATGTGGCGGTTCTCCGCAACGAGGAAACCGAGCCTGGGCTGGGTTCGCAATTTCAAACTGGGCTCGTTCACTCACTTTGCATAACCATGTTTGCAAGGCGCAGTCATTTTTAGTTGACTCCGCAAGCAAATCGAGCCTACTGGTTTAAAAATAGACAAAATCTAAATTTTTTTAAGGATAATGGTTTAAATAATAAATAATTATTGTCAATTTGAAAATTTTCATAACAAAAGAGTAATCTCAAAGTCATTCTTTGTTGAATCCGCAAGCAAATTAGGCGTTTTTGTTTAAAAATACCCAAAATCTGATTTTGTTTTTGATAATTGTTTAAATAATGAGAAAATATTGTCAATTTAAAAAGTTTCATGATGAGAAGTAATCTCCGAGACATTCTTAAATGACTCCGTAACCGAATTGAGCATATTGGTTTAAAAATAGCCAAAATCTAATTGTGCTTATAAGAATTGTTTAAATAATTAATCATTATTGTAAATACTAAAATATTCAAAGCGAGGAGTAATCGATAAGACACTGCTAGTTGACTTCGTAAACAAATTTAGCCCATTCAATTAAAAATAGACAAACCAGGACATTGTTTATAAAAATTATTTAAAAAATTAATCATTATTGTCAATTCGAAAAGTTTCATATCGAAAAGTAATCGCAAAGATATTCTTATTTCACTCCGTAAATAAATTGAGTGTTTTCGTTTTACAATACCTAAGCTCTTAGTTTGTTTATGGAAATTGTTTAAATAACTAATCATTATTGTCAATTTCAAAAGATTCAAAGCGATGAGTAATGACTCAGATATTCTTAGTGGAGTCCGTAACCAAATTGAGCACATTCGTTTGAAAATAGACAAAATCTAACAAACTCAAATTATTTAAATAATAATTTACAATTTATGTCAATTTGAAAAGTTGCATAATGAATATTAATCGAGAAGATATTCTTACTTGACTCCGTAAACAAATTAAGCCTACTCGTTTAAAAATATCCCAAATCGGACATTGTTTATGAAAATTGTTTAAATAATTAATAATCATGTTCAATTTAAAAAGCTTTATAGAGAAGAGTAATCGCAAGACCTTCTGAGTTGACTTCGTATTCCAATTGAGGCCATTCGCTTACAAATATCCCAACTCTGACTTTGTTTATGAAAATTGTTTAAATAATTAATAATTATTGCCAATTTAAAATGTTTCATAGCGAAGAGTACTCAAAAAAACATTCTTAGTTCTTCTTTATTTGTTTATACTCTCTCCCTTTTACGGGTTTGAAAGTCTTTACATAACCATTGCCCGCATTCTTACAAACAAGCCTTATACTATCTTACGAACTTTTCGCATCATACCGTCTTAAATTATTATTATTAGTTTTAAAAGTTTGCGACTTTGCCTTGGGATTCCATTTGCTTTTAACAATATCAATTTCAAATTTTGACTTCTTCCGCAACACTACTTTGTAATTCTCCTTCTTTCGAAGACATTTTTTGGCTTTTTTTCTATCCTGTGCAACCTTCTCTCTCTCTATCTAAACTAAAAACTAAAACATCAAACATCCACACTCTCATCTTGCAGTCGTATTGAACCTTCTTCTTTCTATAACCCATACTTGTCCCAATACTTTACTCGCACATTCCAATCTTTCTCACCAGCAGCTCGCTTCCTCCTCTCGTTTCGAACCAAAATCCTAGGTAGCAAAACTCATCCACTGGTTCCACCATCGCGCTATTTATCTTCCATTCGCACTCTAATCTGCCCCTTTTATTCCTGAAACACATCATCTTGGTCTTGTTCACATTCACCGTTAAACCCTTTCTCTCACATATTATTCAAACACTCGCATTAACAGAGTCATACATCTTTCATCATCTGCTACTAGCACTACGTCATCTGCATATGCTTGTGAATACATTTTTCCCATTCTTAATGTTGTGCCCCTTTCCTTTTCCTTTACAACTCCTTCTATAAATTTATTAGAAAAATACTAAATAGAAGTGGGCTTAACAGACACCCTTGCCTGAATCCCCTTCCCATCAAGAATTCCTCACCTTCCTTATCTCCTATCTTCCCCCTTATGTTAGTATCCACAAATATTTCTTTTATCCTCTCCATTACACCTTCGTCTACTCCTCTCTCTTTTATGGCTGCCCATAACACGCTCCTGTTAACTGAGTCAAATGCTGCCTTAAATTCTACAAAAAATGCGACTAGCTTCCCTTGCTTCTGCCCTAGGTTCCTATTGACTAGACAGTTAAGCACGTAGACGTTATCTATGGTTCCCATCCCTTTTCTAAAACACGTTTGGCTGTGTGGTATACTTCTTTTTCTTTCACCTGCCTTTCCAACCTCCTCCTAAGCCTGCATATTTCAGTGCTTAGTTTTACAATAAATCTTCCCCAGTTGCCTTGTTTCTTTTCAAACTTGCAATCACCTCATTTGCCTCATCCCTATTAATCTCGTTTTCAATGCCCTCGTCCTTATCGACCACATTTCTGCATTCTGCTTTTACCCTATATTCCACTCCTCCTAACAACCCCTTAAAGTGCTTCGTCCACTCTTTTATTCCTATTTCCTCATTTATACCCTTTCTTCCTCCTCTTTCCCTATTTAGCACTTCTCATTCCCTTCCTTCTTTTAACGCTTTTTCTACCTCTTCCGTATACCTTCCTTTCTCCTTCTTTCTTTTTTCCTTTATCATTCTTTCATGCGCCTTCTTTCTCCTGTTGAGTTCTCCTTCTTTCATTTCCCCCTTTCTCCATTTTCTTACACTCTCCTTCATCCTATCTTAACTTTCAATGCATTTATCGGAACACCAGCTTCTCTGAAACCCCTCTTCTTTTTTTCTCGGTCTCACCTCTGCCCTTACCTTATCTATCGCTCTTTTTAATTTTTCTAGCAGTGTGTCAACTCCTAGCTCTTCCAAACGCCTTCTCTCCTCGTTTTCTATTTTTCTCTAAACTCTCTCAACTTTTTCTCTCCCGAAACACATAGTTCCCGTTAAACCTTGACTCTCTTATTCTCTCCTCTCGTTCTGCCTTATCTTTCACCATTCCATTCTTTTAAACTAACTCATATACCTTCCTTCCTCGTGCATCCTTCTCATTTCATCCAACTGCAATCCATTCGTTCTAAAATGCCTTTCCTTTTCCACCTCCACACCCAATACGTTTGTTTTCCTTCTCCCACAATCAATCCCTAACCAGCTTACTTTCCCCCTCTTCTAAAAAATTCTCCTCATATTTACATGCTCAACTTCCTATTATAATCCCTAAACTGGTTCTTCCTGTCTTCCTCCTGACAATATAGTTGAGCGTATTCGTTGCCAACCCCAGTGTCCACTTTACATACCTCTCCTGTATCCTATTTACCTCCTCACTTACCTTCTACCTCACACCTCCACACCGTAAAATAAGACACTCATCACGAGCGAATAAAACAATTTCATTCTCCTTACAAAATTATACGCGGACAACCTCTTCTCCAGCCCCACACCTGACTCATCGTCACATTTGCCCTTCTCACCTTCTCTTTTATATGACCATCCACTCCGCCATTACTCCAAAACAGGAAGCTTAGGTACATATTGTGTGTCACAGTATTAAGATTATGTAATTATTTAAGAAAAAGTAGCATAGGATACTAATTTAAAAAGAAAATTGATATCTCTGGCTCGATTTTTAGAAACTTAAAAAATAAACAATAATTAATTGTTTAAATAATTACATAATGTTTTTAGAAAAATGTACCACTCCAAACAATGACAAAAAAATTACATTTCAATAAAAAAAAAACTATTATTTTGTTACATTTTTTGGGAATAAATAATAGTTTAAATAATTTAAACTTGCTTAAACAATTAAAAATTGTTTAAGAAGTTATGGTAAATATTCAAATGGTCCATGTTAAATAATTTGCATTTTAAAGTACTCGGTGGCACGTATTAATATTCAAATTTTGAAGAAAAAATTAAAGATTTTCTTTCGCCGGAAATGGAAAATGGGGGGGGGGGGGGGTTTGTCCTCGAGTGTGACAAAAATTGCAAGGCATTTTTGGACTGCCCTACACGCAGTCACTCACATGCGGGCATTTTTTAAACCTAATTTTAGGTTTCCTGGTGTCAAATTTGGTCGATTAATGTTTTATCGATAGCTCACAAATATCCATAAACTAATGAACAACAAAAATGCATTTTTTTAAACGTTTTATCGAGACAAAAAGCTCAGCGAATATACATAATAAAATACCTTAATCATTATTTATGTTTAACAAGTGTGCCAGTTAACCTATTAGGAGGGCACGTCCAATTCTAAGACTGCATCCATAAACAGAAAAAACTTTCAACTTACCTTAAATCTGAGAAGGCACAAATTGTTTAAGATATAAATGATATAATTGTGCTTTTGCGACAACAATAACACAACACACATTTGCTGATCACGTCAACCACTTCACTTCACTTGTTTTTAATCAAAAGACCGCAAGACCGACTATAGAGTTGGAAATGTCCGATAATCTGTGGGAATATTCTTGTTTTCCGTAAGTATTCTCTATGAAGTTAGTCCCACAACTCGATTCCAATGGTGCTAATGGACCGGGTTATTTGCGACGTGTGTGCAGTGGAAAAAGTCGCGGTCCTTTGCACCACTGCTCGATTCTTACATCTCGGGCATTTTCAAAGTAACAACAAGCGGGAAATTCGAGTTAATAAATATGTTCTTTTTTTTAAGGATGTACATTGAAAAAATAGTTATATTGATATTAAAAAGTTCTTCCAAAATAATATTAAAACACATCAATTTATTTTTTCCCTGGCAGCTACTTCATTTCCCTGACATTTCCCTGACATGTGGCCATCCTGAATAATTAATAGTTATTGTAATTTTGAAAACTTTCAAAGTGAGGATTAATCGCAAAGAAATTCTTAGTTCAATCCGTGACCAACTTGAGCCCACCCGTTTCAAACTAGCTAAACTCTGATTTTATTTATTAAAATTGTTTAAATAATGAATCATCATTCTCAATTTGAAAGGTTTCATAGCGAAAAGTGATCGCCAAGGCATTCTTAGTTGACTCCGTAAATAAATTGAACGATTTCGTATATACATACCCTAACCCTGATTTTGTTTATAAGAATTGTTTAAATAATATTCTTATTATTATCAATTTGAAAAGTTTCATCGTAAAAAGTAATCGCCAAGAAATTCTTAGTTGAGCCCGTGAAGAAATTTAGCCTATTCATTTAAAAATACCCAAATCCTGGATTTTTAATGAAAATTATTTAAATAATGAGTAATTATTGTTGATTTTAAAAGTTGCAGAGCGAAAAGTAATCGAGAAGACATTCTTAGTTGAGTCCGTCAACAATTAAAGGCTACAAGTTTAAAAATATCCCATCTTTGATTTTTTCGATAATTACTTAAGTAATTAAAAATTATTGACAATTTAAAAAGTTTCAAAGCGAGGAGTAATCGCCAGGCCATTCTTAGTTGACTCCGTGGCCAAATTGAGCCTTTTGGTTTAAAAATAGCCGAAATCTCATTTTGTTTTTGAGAATTGTTTAAGTAATTAATCATAATTGTCAATTTTAAAGTTTCATAGCTGAAAGTAATCGCATATATATATATATATATATATATATATATGTGTGACGTGCGCCGAAGAAGGGGGGCTTACTCTAAAAAAATCGAAAACAAGATTTTTATACTTTTCTATAGTTTTTGAGTTGCTCTCTTTAATGAAACCATCCAAAAAAATTCCGAGCACCATTATTACTAATAATTAAGTTGTTAGGTACCCGAGAAAACGGGCTTTTGCTTGAGAGCTCAAGATTCAGTGAAATACCTCCCACCACTCACCGCTACATACAAGCATATCATCTATACCACGTACGTGAGCCACGTCTACGACCTATTTCTTTCCGTGAGTATGCAGTGGTAATTGGAGAGGAAAGAATTCGTGAGTGTTCCTTCTCTCCTAAACGTCGAGTCTATCGTGTCAACGCGGTCTTGCCTCCTTCTTCCTCCCCATATTCTCACCATGGGTACGTCTCTTTCTTACATGCAACCAATCCATGCACGATGATCACTGCTATAGTTCATTGTACCTTAAACGCTCTACTCTCTTCTTCTCTCTTTTTTTCCACTATCTTCCCACGTAAGTCTGACCCTTTCGTAGCTATATACATTCACTGCCGTGCAGGCTGAAAGCGTGAAATCGTAGTAAAAATCAAACAATACCATGCGTTTCCATACCGAAACGACAACGCCAAATCCTTATTTCGCTCGACTAAAGGTTAGAAATAATAAATACTCACTTTTGAGTTGAAAATTCCGACCTGCATCGCTTCCGATGCAAATTCAAAGTTTTCTTTGAAATACAAAAGAATTCAAAGCACCTTATTCATGTAAAGTTTTGACGAGGCTTCTGCTTCGTAGGTGTAAAAACTAAGTAAGGCATTTGGCAATACCAATTTCGCAAAAAAAAAAATGAAAGCTGAAATCCATATAGCATATCCTTTCTTTTCCAACCAACATTCAGCAGTTTCATAAATATCTCCACGTAACTCCCCCCAAACTATGATCTATAAACGTGCATCAGACGAACTTCAATTTTTGCACTTTACTGTGTGACCAAGCACGACCCAGATCAAAGTCAAAATTTCGTCCATCTGCACGTCGAAATCCGAATTCCGCCGGAACTTTGAAAGACAAATTCTCAGCACGTAAGTCGCCGCATCGTATCCCGACTTTCGTTTTTGTTTACGAAACTATACTTTTTTCGGGCCATTAACCTGAGCAAGTTGCGGTGTTGATTGAGTGATTAATCAATCGGGTTTGAGATCCGGACTTTAAAATTAAACTCCGTCCGACGGGAGACAGGACTGTAACGGGAACGTTTCATCGTCAACAAAAACCCCGGTTTAACAAATCTAAACTTTTCTTAGCCCGGCGAGAGTAGTGCGTTGATCTCGTGTCCTATCCCGGCTGCTTAAAACAAAATTAGGAAACCTAGAAATTATTACTCCTACTCGAGTGTCAAAACTAGATGGAGTGATAATCTCGGAAGGCTAGAGTGGATTTTAAAATAATCCACGAACAGGAAACGGTTTTCCTTGCCCGTTTTTATGAATAAGAATTTTTGTATCTTTTTCTGATAACACGTTCCATCCATTGTAGGAGGTGTCCTCTTCCATCTTATTTTCCATACTTGTTAATTTTTTTTAAAATAAATTCAATGGTAAAGTAATGAAAGAAACAAAATTTTGTTACTCGAACCGTTCGATGGCATCCCTTTTCAATTCACAGGGACAACGACTCTTAGTCGAGAGTAGGGGTACCAACCCATAACAATAATTAAAGGGAAGAAGAGCTCCCGTCCTTCCTTCAGTTCAGGGGGGCCTCCCCCCCCCGCGTACTATCTTCCTTTAAATTTTCGAAGGACCATCATTACCCACTAGAGAGGCAGTGCTTTTCTTTATGGTTTTCAGCGTTAATGATAAGATAATTTCAGTGTTTATTCGTATGTGACAAAAGCAACGATTAATCGCAAAGGCATTCTTAGTTGACTCCGTAAACAACTTAAATTTATTCGTTTAAAAATACACAACCTCTGAATTTGTTTATGAAAATTATTTAAATAATAAATAATTATAGTCAATTGCAAAAGATGTAAAGCAAGAAGTAATCGCTAAGCCATGCTTAGTTGACTCCGTAACCAAATTAAGCCCATTTATTTAAGAAGAAAAAAATCTGACAAACTCAAATTATTTAAAAAATCAATAATTATTGTCAATTTGACAAGTTTCATAGTAAAGAGTAATCGAAAAGACATTCTTAGTTGATTCCGCAAACAAATTGAGCCTACTCGTTTAAAAATATCTAAAATCTGATTTTCTTTATGAAAATTGTTTAAATAATAAAAATTATTGTTAATTTGAAAAGTTGAATAGGGAAGAGTGATCACAAAAACATTCTTAGTTGATTCCGTAAACAAATTGAGCCTATAAAAAGTAATTGCAAAGACTTCATAATCGTTCACTCCGCAAACAAATTGAATTTATTCGTTTAAAAATACCAAAACTCTGATCTTGTTTATGGAAATTGTTTAAATCATTGATCATTATTGTCCATTTGAAAACTTTCTAAGCGAGTAGTAATCGACTAGACATTCTTAGTTGTCTCCGTAGTCTCCGTAACCAAATTGAGCCCACTTGTTTAACAATAGACAAACTCTGACTTTGTTTATAAAAATGGTTTGAATAATTAATAATGATTGTAATGATGATCTTGCGTAATTGTATCTCCAAGGTCAATTATTGCCGACACTATAGAGAACTACCCCTTTTATTATGTATTGAAAGTTAATCAGCCTAACTTTTTTGCGAGAACGAGAGTCATAATCCGGCACTTCTGAACATGAATTTCAAATTTATTAGTTGTGCATCAATCAACAAATCCATTAATATTATCTTTAAGATACATACAAGAAGTTATATCAGAGAAAGGATAGGAAAATTTAAGATCATCTGCATAAAAATAATGATAGCAAGTGAGATAAGCCGAAAGATCATTCATAATGAATAGAAGTGGACCAAGGTTAGATCCTTGCGGCATGGATATACCAGAAGTAGGGGTAAATTCTGCAGAAGTGCCCAAAATGCCGAAGAAATGCGTACCTAGATGATAAATAAGATTTAAATAAATACTGAGAAGAGAGAAGGCTAACATGGATTGATCAAGCAATTCCAAAGTATTTTTATAAGGTTTAAGCGATGTTTCTGTAAAAATATAAAATTTATAACAGTGAATATCTTGAGAAGTTAAAAAATTAAATTAAATTTTGTGTTCAAACGTAGACTATTTTTATAATAAGCAGATTACTGTTAATTCTAGATAATTTTCCTGTTACTACAGTGTGGAAGACTTGAAAGTAATTATATCTGGTTCTCTATCCTTGTGAATTATTTTTAGGTTCCTCCCGCTTTTTGCTAATTGGTCGTTGAGTAGTTTCTTCGTCTCTTTGAAATGAGATAGTTGCATCGGAGTTCGGTCTATGGAGATTATGAGCGGAGCAAACAGAAGTGCCTCGGCAGAGTTCAATGTTAGCGATTGTTTCTTTTTTGAGCTGATGGCATGACGTACATCCTGAGCCATATCTGTCGACTAAAATACAATCTTCATTGGTCTAATTATACTCGAACTCAACTCCTTTCCAATTCTCAGATATCGTTTCATTTTATCAAAAATATCAGCATCAAGTGGTAAAACGACTTTCGTAATATCCATAATTTTGTCTTTGTCAACTAGAGATGTTGTTTGTGGTGAAGCGAATAGGATTATATAAGATTTGCAGTGTTGACGTTTCTCCATTGCAAGTATGCAGCCCTGAAGTATAAATGTTAAAGATGTTTTTTTTCTTCATTTTGTTGACTAGCAATTCTTTTAGACTCAAGTTCTGTAATCTTCTTCTCATGATTCATCAGTTTAAAATTAAAATTTTCAATTTGCGTTTAAACTCACCTGTAACTTTTTCAATAGTATTAATCCTTAAATCAGTTAGAAGTGAGTTGCTCAGAAAGCTCATCCACTTTTGTTCACAGAGAACCGACAGAATTTTCAACCTGAAGAAAATTTTCACGAAGAGAAACAAGAATAACATGATTTATTGCATTTTTCAACATATGCCATCAGCGCAGAACTCACTTGGTAAATATGAATATTAGGATTTAGTGTGTTTTGAGACATTTTGTGAAGTTTTAATATTAATGTGTAAAAACAGTAATTATTAAAAATATCACTATTAGAGAATGTAAGCCAGAGATAAATACGACACTGTTAAGAGATGATCATAAGCACGACAACAGCTTCTCATGTTATCTGTAGATGAGTAAGGCACATTCAGCCCATAAAAACAAGTCGCACTCACACGTATTAGTTCCAGTTCAAACCACTACAATTCACAGCATTTCGAAAGAACAAATCAATTTGTTTTATACAACTCTAATATTTCAGGGGCTACATAATATAAAACAATTGACCATCAGCAAACCAGAAATCATAATAGATAATTATGCCAATAGTCAAATGCACGAACCATTAACACTTGAATTGAAAAAAGACACAGCACACACGACGCATCCTACTCGTTCTCCGCCATCTGCTGCAGAAAAGGATCTAAAAACAGGATTTGCGACGTCAACAAGAATGTACATTTTTCAAAACAGTGATCAAAATAATTAAGGAAATTGTAATTCGCACGGGATATTAGTTTTATCCTAAAGGCGATCGAGATAGTCGTATTTATTTACTTTTGAAACTTAATAAATACTTATTATCATCCTCTACGAAATGTTAGTAACGTAGTGGCATTCCACTCGTTATGTATCCTTTCCCTGATCCATTGAATTAAAAATACACATTCTAATACACACAAAAATCCATGGCTAACACCGACTACAATTAGATTAATAACAGCGAGAGAGAAATATAGAGTATGCAGTGTGAGTAGAATTCGGGATAAATTAGGTTAGACTTTAGTAATTTTGAGTAAGTTTTCGAAGAAAGTATTATTTAAATTTCACTAATTACTAGTTACTATATTGTAGACAGATAGGTACTTAAGGATCTGAAATAGGTAGGGAACTGACGTCTCGCCTTGATTCACTGAGTTATCCCTTTTGAAATGGACAATCTACACTTCACACCGCACTACACCCGTCGTCGCACGTGCTGATTACCGAAACCAGCACTATCCAGCACACTATCGCTAAACTACGGGTACACACACCAATACTCTCCGACTCGAAATTACACGACGGACCGTGCCATACTTTGCCCGATACGTGTCAAAACAACCCGGCGCAGCCAACTTGCCAGGAAAAATCGAGGCGGCCTACCACCAGGGGGACACCCATTCAAGTAACGGAAGTAGCAACCGGATATAGAGATAAAGAGGGCAGCAACTGATGGCAAGGCAATTCTGGTGGGGCTCATGGAAGTGAGGAGGCCAAGAGCAATAGGCCGCTACTCAATTGCGTGTTAACCATCGACACGGGAAACAAATTTAAAGAAGTAGACGCACTTGAAGTGTATATAAACTAAAGTCCCAAGAGGTCGTAAGGATTTACACAGTGATCAAGGTAAGCGTCGGCCATTACTTTTACATAAGACCTTTTCGTAAAATTTTGTATTGGATTTGATCTTTTCGGGTGAATTTCTTTTATTTGAAATGTAGTAGAGAATTTATTATTATTATAAAGTTCACGTCAATGTGGATTTGTTTGAGCATAATGCACCAGAATTTGAACCTTTTTTAAATTAGTTTTAAGCCTTTGTTCGTGTAGGGTAATCGTTCTTTGTGTAGGAGCAACATTACATTTATTTACTGTGTGTTCCGTCAACTACGTAAATTCTTCTTTTTCTATTAAACCAGTGTTTCCAGCCCTTCCGGCACAATTGAGTAATTAGCTCAAATGGAACCAAGTAAATTTACTTATAATTTCATTTTAACATAAATCAAGTGACGAATGTTTTTCTCGCCCCCACGAGTTTCCTTTGTCTCAGCTAGGGATTTTTTTATAAGACCAAAGTGGGGCTGAATAACCTTGGTTGAGTGCAATACATAAGACAGCCCAACAGAATAATAGAGGATGGTTCTGTAATTAGAACCAATGGAATATTATTAAATGTGCATGATCACCAATACTTGATTCTGTTTTTTTTTTTTTTATATATTTTACTTGCCATGTGATTTACTTGCTGTTGATTACGTTTTGACATCTTGTGTAATTTTATATGTCTTTCAGGATTTTTCATTTGTGGTTTAACAAATAGTAGTAGTGTAAATTTTAATTGCGGCTATTCGTACGAAATTTCAAAATTTCGGAAGTGAATCTGGGATTTTCTTTTATTTTAACATTCGATGGTTCGGGAGCAATTATTTCAAGAGTTTTCCTGATTAACGAGGCTAGTCGTACGTAGTTTTCTGTTCTTTGTTTTGATTTCAGTGTCGGGTTTGGGATTCCTTTAAATGAATCTATTGAGTGTAGGAAGAATTCGGTTTAGAAAATTTGCGTGATTATAACGGCTAATGGCACGGAATTATTGGGAGTTTTCTACATTTTAAGGAATCTGAATATTTAGGAAGTTTTTGCGATTTGAAAATACAGTATGGATTTTCGAGGATTTTATCGAGTATTTAGGAATTTTTTGAGATTCAGAATTTCCTTCGGTTTTTCGTGAATATCCTCAAAATTTGATCCGAAGACTCGGAAATATTTGGAAATTTAGATTATGGAATTTTTGGAAATTGTTATCGGGTTTTAGCGATTTCTAAGAATAAAAAAATACGAATCTTTAGAGTATAAAATTTCCAACATAGATAATTCTACAATTAAGGTAGATAGATTGTGGGCCGAAACCACAGACACAATAATTAGTTGGTCAAGCTCGTTCACTGAAGACGAATATCGCGATATACTCGTCTACCTTAAGCTCAGCTCCGAGACGGATGATATGGCGATGAGGTGGCGTTTAGTTAGGTTCCACAAAAATTGCCGTAACATGCATGAGACATGGGACGACAGTGCGGACCCAAATTTAAGATCTAAGATCGAAAGCCTCCGCGTTTTGCGTAACGATACGAACACATTAACAACAACGACTCGTAATGCTCCTATAATGACGTTACGCGTTCAAGAAACGGGTATCTCAACCGTTTATAACACACTTGTGGTTACGGAACTCCTATTTACACCAATAACCAGTATTGGTAGCGTGACTTTTTCTCATAGTCTAGAGAATATACTTACGTTCTCTCCGCTTTTACACACCACTCCTTTATATACACCCGCGAATCGCTCTACGATGATTCCGTCAGCTTTTCCGGGAACAATCCAGTCGACTGGAATGAGAATGACTCCGTTCACAAGTGATCAAGTTTCAGGTGGTTGCCTTGAGAATGACTCAACTTTGATGAATTTTCCGAATTTTTTGAGACATAGAGAGGAGGAAACTCATTCGCGTGCGAGTTATGTCACTGCCACTTTGCCGACTTATAATCAATTTTTTGACTCTTTCGTGACAAATTATGATCCATTATAAACGGATAATGTTCCCTACAGACACCTGGATGACCGTACGGGAATCCATGTCCTCTCCTTGCCCAGTAAGCGGATTGCCGATAGGTATAGGTCAGAAAAGTAGGGACAATATTTATTCCATAGTGCGAGAATGAAATATTAGTTACAACGGAAAACGTAATAGCAGTGCGCAAGAATTTTTAACCCAGATCGAGGAATGCAGGGAGAGTAGTTCTTTATCAGACGAGGATCTTTTTGGAACTACCCCGTTTTTATTAAAACCAGCCGCACCACACTGGTATTGGTTTCAATGAGAAAGGTGGGAAACATGGAGGAATATTTACTATTGCGTTCAGACGTAGGTATGGGGGAATCAACTTTCAGATGCAAGTCAGGGACGAGGGGCGTAAAAGGATGCAAGGTCCAAGCGAGCCTATAGCAGACTATCTGCTAAGCCTTCGCCTTATTTTCCAACATTACGATCCTCCGATGTCAGAAAGGGAACAATGGCAGATAGTAATTAATAATTTGCACCTTAAGTATTTAGAAACCTTTCCTAAAATGCAGTATCGTAATGTTGAGGAATTGGAAAATACCGGGAAAAGATTCGAAGTATCCAAAATGATAAGTAAGGAATACCTACCCCCTCCTCCTAAGCAAGATAGCGGTTTACCTGAATTTGCCTACCGTAATAACGCCGGAAAATCGTAAGGGGTGGCTGCCACAAAAAATGAGCCAACTACCTCGAATTGAGTTAATAACGGAATAATGGAAAATAGTTTAAACAACAACAAAAGACGAGATGGCAAAGAGCGTGGTAGTTTAAGCACTTATTCACCTTAATTTATTTATAGATTTTATCCCGGATTTCCTCAGGCATCAATGATGCAAGCTAATTTCAATTATCCTCCTTTGGGTACCGATGCTTTTGAAGCACCGAGTGTATCGACTGTTGCCGTGGGTCAAATGTGAGAAGTGCGAAACCTTAAGCGCCAGCCCCCTTAGTGTGCCCCACCGCTGGTGCACTTCAAGGGGGGAACGCGGCTGCCGTTGGAATTGCAACGAGCAAGGACACCTTTTCCGTGCTTTCTCTAAACATAAAAAGGTTTTCTGCCACAGTTGTAGCCAACCCGGCCAAATTTCTATGAACTGTAGCTTTGTATTGACTAAAGGAAACTAAATGAGATGGCCAAAAAGGACGCTTACTCAATGAGAAATATTAGCAGAATTCTTGATAAGCTTTTATCCGCGCGCTATATTTCTAAGATTGAACTAAGTCAGGCATTCCATCAGATTCCTCTCTTTGATGGATGTAAGGAGTTCACTGCTTTCCCAGTACCGGAAAAGGGGCTTTATCATTATAATCGTATGCCATTCAGGTTATCTGGAGGATAAAACAGGAATGCATCCTGACCTAGAGAAAATCAAGCCAATAACAGCTTATCCGGCTCCTACTACTTCAAGCAAGCGTAGACGATTTCTGGGTATGGTCTCGAGGTTCTGTTTACAAACAGATGCAAGTAGTGCGGGATTCGGTGCAATCCTTACACAAATCCAAGATGGCGCGGAACACGCCATAGCCTTTGCTAGTCAATCTATGCAAGGCGCCAAGAAAAACTACACCAAGACGGAACAAGAATGCTTGTCGGTGGTATGGGTGGTAGGAAAGTTCAGACCGTATTTGGAAGGATATCACTTTTTAGTGATTACAGACCATAGCAGTCTCCAGTGTCTCTATGACTTGATATATCCTACTGAGAGATAAGGTAGATGGGCCCATAAATTGTTACAGTATGATTTTGATATCAAACACAGAAAAGGAGCCTTTCACCATGTATCAGACGCTCTTTCGCGCATGTTTGAGCCGGACTCTGAGGTGGTATGCGCCATTGGTGAGACTGACGATCTATGGTATACTCGAAGAACCAAATTGGTTCAAGACATGCCTTATCAATTTCCAGATTAGAAATTAGAAGGCAATCGATTGTATTGCCATCGCCTTGACCACCTTACTGATCCACTATTGCCTGGTTTGAGGGCATGGAAGCTGGCCTTGACTTTGGAGCTTCGAGACTGGGCGATGAGTGATGCACACGGTACCACGACGTCTGGGCACTTAGGCGTAGTAGGTCCCAAGAGGTCGTAAGGATTTACACAGTGATCAGGGTTAGCGTCCGCCATTACTTTTACATCAGACCTTTTCGTAAAATTTTGTATTGGATTTGAGTTTTTCGGGTGAATTTTTTTTCTTTGAGATGCAGTAGAGAGTTTACTAATATTATAAAGTTCGCTTAAATGTGGATTTGTTTGAGCATAATGCACCAGAATTTGTACCTTTTTATGATTAGTTTTAAGCCTTTGTTCGTGTACGGTAAGCATTCATTATGTAAGAGCAACATTACATTTGTTTACTATGTGCTACGCCAACGACGTAAATTATTCTTTTTCTATTTAACCAGTGTTACCAGCCCTTCCGGCACAATTAAGTAATTAGCTCAAATTGAACCAAATAAATTTACTTATAATTTCATTTTAACATAAATCAAGTGACGCATGTTTTTCTCGCCCCCGCGAAATCCCTTTCTCTGAGTTACGGATTTTTTTTATAAGAGATTGAAATAGTTTTTTTCCGATTAATACGTGCTTAAAAACTACTAATTTTTGGAGTGATGCTATGAAAGCGTCTGGCGCCTAACAAAAGGTATTGGAAATTATATTGCAGCCAAAATCACAGGTATATTTGTTATTAATGATATACTGTATACTTAATGTAATTTTTATTCACAATTGTAACAAATTAATACATTTTATAGGTTTTAAATTTTATATGTAGCCAGTATTAATCGCCTCAATAAAAATAACTTTTTTTGAAATGAAAAAAGTCACAATTTTACATATTGCTCAAATTTGAAAAAATCTCGTGTAAGTTACAGACTATATAATAACATGGTTTTAGTAAATAGTTTTAGCGCATGTTGAATCTTTGATTGTACTACAGTCACATTGTTTCTATTTGTGTTATTTTTAACGTGTTTATTGAAATAAAAAATAAAAGTACACAATTTGAATTTTAATTTGTTACGTCACCTTATATTCGAAATCATTATCTACAATAGTTCAATATTTTGTTTTTCCTAAATGGCATGGAATACAGTATTCGTTTTTGAACTTCTTAAAAGCTTGTGCTCTCTTTCGTCAAACTTTTAAACTCAAATCACGCATGTGACTACTTACATTTACATAAGTTTGAAAAGTGGGAGGGGGAGGTGGAAGCCTGAGTGACTGAGTAATTAAGTCATCGAGTGATTGAGAGACTGAGTGATTAAGTAACAGAGAGGAAGAGAGAGCAAATGAGTGAGTCATGTAAATAGTGAAAATAATGAAGTGAGTGAGGGTGAGTGAGTTAGGGAGTGAGTGACTGGTTGAGTAACAGAAAGGAAGAGAGAGAAAATGAGTAAGTGAGTCATGTAAATAGTGAAAATAATGAAGTGAGTGAGGGCGAGGATGAGGGTGAGGGTGGGTGAGTGAGTGAGGCAGACTAAGTATTATCTAATGTGCAACTATTATTAGTACATAATCTAGATTTATCTTTCAAGTCAGCAGATCACTTGAACGACAAAATAATCTAAAAGGCAGTAATACTAACAAAAAAATTGTTTGCGCTAAGCAATGAAGTACTGGTAGCATATTTAAATAATTCGAGTAGTTGGCCCTACTACCTGTTTTTTCAGTGAGCGGTGATTAAAGGCAGTTTTATAAACTGTTCTACGTTAGGTGCATAAAATTGTATCTGTCCTCCATATTTCCATCGTGTTTATGTGTGTCTTGCCCATGAGGCTGGTATACAGATTTGCAAAAAACGATATTATCCTCTTGAAGTTAACAGCTATAAAAAAATGTAGTTGTTTTACCGATGAGATTTAGTATTCATTCAGTAACCGAATGTTTTATGTGTAACCGATCGCTTCCTTTGTAAGTAAATACTTATCTCTATTTTGTATAAATAACAAACCATAGCGTTTCAAAGACAGATCTCCTGCTATGTATGCAACGTAGGATATAATCCTCAGCGAATGCAACGAACAAATAGCATTGAAGATGAAAATAAACGGCAACTTGCACTTACCCGAAGGGATGCGTTCAATCACCCACCTCTTGGCTTGAATAATGAATCCAGATTATGTATTAAATGTAACAGATCCATATCAGATGAAATATGTGCTGTAAATGGTGATCCCGAATTTGCGTAATCAAGCCGAGATCTTTATTCGTTTAAATGATGCGCGTTTAAAATGTTGTGCGTTGGTCAGTCTTTTCGTCTATAATGCGAGGTGCTGAGACCCGTTATTTTGCAGTATTCGCAGAACAGTTCCAGGAGTAGAGGTTCGCAATTCGAACATTGATTTGAATAATTCTCAGATTCCCCGCAGAGGAGCATATAACGTCAGTGCTTCTGTCGGGACCTTCATGTGCGCTGTAACACTCCTCACGGCACACAAAAAAGACTCCTTTTGTTAATTTTCGCGCCTGTCATTTCTCTGGGGGCAATCGCCAGAATAACGTGAATTGTATTTTGAATTGATATCAATCTCTGTAATATGACTTTAATCTCTAGTTTTGTATAGAGTTAACGGAGAAAATTTTCGAGCATAGTTGCGCGAGCTGAAAGCGTCATGCAATAGGCTACTTTGGGCGGATTTTGTTGTTCGATTGCTTCTATTAATTGTTTCATAATTTTACTATATGGGACCCTATTATAATAACGGACTCTCCTGCATTCTGAATTACGGTGCTAAGCATTCTATTTATTTGTCCTAGGTTGTGATGAGGGGAAAAGGCTAGTTGTAGGCTCTTAAGTAGCTCTTCGAGAGATTCAACTCCCTAACTTGCAATTAGCCATCAGCATTTTCGGTGATTTTCGACCTGATTAATCTCAAGAGCAAAAGTTTTTCGGAAGGCTGGACCGAATTTCTTGCAAACAAGCAGTCGCGCACAAATTTGTTAGTCACATTATTGTAACCATAGTAACTCTTCGGGATGAACTCTAATGCGGCCCTGAAAGTTATGTAAGTTCTCTCATCTGGATCGTCCATAAGCGCGCTTCGCGTTTCGCTGCCTAAATTTACACGGTCGGAGCGTTCTTCGGCTACCCGGGACAAACGCGAGGGAAAATCGACGGACAGCGGCCAGTGTAGGGGGAAGGGTCTATAATCACTAGTGAGGACCGCGCGTTATCATGAATATTCTGGATAAGTGCCATTTCTCTGTTCTGAGTAGCGGGTCTGCTATTGGAACCTTGATTGCACTCGTTTGCTTCCGTGTCTTTGATAATCACTTCTTTTTCAACGTTTGGAACTTCAGCAGCTGGATCCATCAGGTGTACTCAAAATTGTTACTTCGATTTGGCCCTTTTTCGGAAATAAAAAAAATCGCTATTTTACCTACAGGGCTCTGGAAGGACACCTGAAAAGTGAGCAAGCATACGACTTACGGTTCAGAAGTTCTTGAAGGATGCTTTTCCTTCCTTCCGTCGGTGAGCCTGCAGAGGTGATGGGAATGACACGGGGTCCCTATAATCCTGTTTTAACTTCAAACTTCAAAAGCCCCGTCAAAAAATAGGTTTGAGGTTGCGGCATTCTCCAGCTCTTCGTTCTTCCTCGTAGTCCCCGTCGTCCTCTTCTTCTTCCTGCCTCTATTAGTTAAGTTCCTCCTGTACGTCTTTCGTTGAAGTCTGCCGAGCTTTTGTTTACTTTTTAAACAAAAAAATTTTCCATAATAAAAAATTTTATTTTATTTTTAGCACGTTCTTCTCACTTGTGTGATATTCGTACTCCGTCCTCCTTAATGTCCTCGCCGTTATCCGTGGTTCTCCTTTTCTGTCGTCCTACCGCTGATGTGGATGATTTTAATATCCGTCACTTCAAAAATTGTGCATGTTACTTCTCTCACTTTTCACACTAGAATTCATAACTAACAAAAAAGTCACAGTTTCCTTCCCCCCGCTTGTTCACTGTTCACCTAAGTCACAAAAAGAACTTCACAGTTTCCTACCTCCCTTTTATTCACTGTTCACCTAAGTTATTTCTGTTTATATCCCACTGCTGGCATAAAAAACTGTAATGCTCAAGTTGAACGAGCGGGAAAATTTGAATATCGGATCTGCATAAACTAAAGTCCGCTTCGCGGATGAGTTCTTATTTTCAAAGTGCTCGTTTGGACGGTTCTCGACAGACTGACTCCTACGCCCCGTTCTACTACCCTCCTTGGCCCTGAGGCACCTTTGCTTCTACTCTCTTGTTTACATTTTACATGTTCCAAAACTCTTGGATTCTAGCATACTTGCAGTCTATCTCGCCTTATTATTACATTAATTGAATTTATCATGTATAGCTCATGGATTTCATATCTATATGTCATATGCATATTTATGATTATTATTTACATTTTATTTTCTGGAAATTCTATGTACTTAAACATTATCGATTAATTTTTTGTACTTATACAATTATTTCGTACTCTCGTTGCCCTTTTGAACTAATTGATAGTATCGCTCATTCTTTGTAGCCCTTCTATCACATTTGGTGCCACATGGGTCGCCGCACGCCATCATCCGGAAGCCTTCAGAGACCTTGACAACAAAGCCGTTCTATTTTCCAATATTTGAGGGTTTAAGTTTCAGACGGGTCAAAATCTCAAAATAATTCCTTGTCCCTTCGGTTTTACGATCCCTTTCTTAAACAGACCCGCCCAATAAAAGGCCTGCTTGAGAATTGAAAGTGCGCCTGAACTCTAACGCGTATTTCCTGGTTTCTACAATAAATTTTTTACCCAAAATTTGTTTTTCGTATAATTTTATTGCTCTCATATGGCTTGCAGAATCACCTCTTGATAAACGTGCCACTCGACTCTTTTCACTTAGCCTTTATATCTAGATTCTGGATTCATCACAGTGTCTCATGACCAGAGCAGACGAACATATAGCGGTCAGAGTCGTAAACAGAATAAATTAATAAACGAAGGCATTAGGCAGCCACGATAAACAATGATTTAGACGATCATAAGAGTAACAGTGGGGATTAAGTAAATTCTGAGATTGAAGAAATTTTTAATAGGCATGATTTAAACTAAATTACGACTGTAATAGAGGTCCCATTAAATGTCAGCGGATCGGTAATATTAGAGAGGACCTAGCTTTTGATCTTATCGGAGAAATAGATGGAAAAATAGTATAAATATATAAATTAATGAAATATAAATGCCCTTTGATTTAAGCTTAGAAACAAAATGATAAAATAGAACCGGCTTTTGACTCAGGATCGGAGGTAGATCATATTTCTGGAAATTTAGTTAAAAAATTAGAGCTGACAAAAATTTCGGCATTACCTGTTTCTAATACAACATTATATACCGCGTTTGGTGGGAAAGCTTGTAAGGTAAAAAAGGGAATTTCGTTAAACTTGAAGAGTGGAAAACAGGATATAGAATTTATTTTATTGGTAGTTACGAAACTGAATTTTGATCTCATTTTACACAAGATGGTTAGAAAACAACAAATTGGATGTAAAATATGTTAACCAAACAGTTATTATAAATAATTAAATTTTTACGGAACCGATTGTCAAGTTTACTATAAAATCGAAAGATAGGTTTAGGAAAATTCAAGAAACAATCAATGATGACAGACTAAAACTGAAAAGTAAGAAGTCAATGAAATAAAAAAGCTTCCAAATGACAAGAAACAGAAATTACTACAAGTAATAAGAAAATATGAAAGCATTTTTTTAGACAAACCGAGGTGAAAAAAGTTAACGAACACGAAATTTAATTAAAAACTAGGAAGTCAGTAATAAGAAGAAACTACCCATTGCCAACGGAAAAATACCGAAGGTTAGGTTAGAATTTATGAAGCCAGAGAAGTTAGGGATTATAGGAACGGCGATAAGCAAATTTTGTAATCCTCTAAGAATAATGGAAAAAATGACCAGGATATACGCATATGTTTCGACGCACGTTTTTCAAATTATATAATAAAATGGATTTAATGAATAGCATGGATTTAACGCAAGGTTTTTTAAAGATTCATTCAAAAAAGAATCGCAGAAATTTAGTGTATTCGTTTTTGAGGATAGAGTCTATCAATTTTGTAGAATCCCTTTCATCATAAAACGGCTAGTAATGGTTTTGCACGAGCCCCAAATTCTGTAATTGCAAATAACTTTGAGAAGTTTTTGACTGTTTATGTTGATGACATCTTGATGACGTCAGTCATTTGAAGAATATTTTCAACAGTTAGATAAAATCTCACAGGGCTAGGAGACATGGAAATTACATTTAAATGAAAGAAGTCAAGTTGGCGGCAGGACGAAACAAAATTTCTAGGTTTCATTCGGACCCCAGAGTGCATAAAGCCAGACGCGAATAAATTAAAATCGATTACAGAAATACCTTCCAAAAAAAATCGGAAACAATTGCAAAAAATTGTAGAGGTGTGTGGGTATTAGAGCAGATTCGCGAAAAAACACGCAAGCAACGTTGCACCGCTTCGTGAGGTATTGACTTTAAAAACAAATTTACCTGGAAACATCATCATGAAATTGCGCTTAAGCAATTAAAGTGTAATTTTTTAGAATCTGTTGAACTATCTCACTATATGCTCGATAGACCATTTTGTCTTCAGACAAATGCGTCTAAAAAAGGCATGAGAGCGATATTATTTTAGATCGATGATGACGTATGCGAAATGATAATTGCGTTGGTAAGTAAATCTCTTACGGAACACGAAATAATTTATACGATAACCGAATTAGAATTGTTGGCAATTGTTTACGGTGTGATTAAACTACAAAAATGTCTTCTTGGGATAAAGTTTATAATGTATACAGACCACATAACAGTTTGACTAAGCAGTTTCACTAAGTTATCAGGGGGAATAAATACCGTATTATTTTTTGAAATATTTCCAACGAATTCAAAACTTTAGCATTTTGTATTACAGTTTATAATGTAATTTAGGCTCCTGTAACTTTAAAAAAAAAGAAATTTCAGAAGATTTTAATTTATTTTGACACTTCTACGTGTTTACTAAATTTCATAAAACTGAAGTTAGCCTAATTCTTATCAGTAACAAAAATATAGCCTATTCTTCGTAGAACCCATCGAATTCTAGATTATGGAGATGTTCTACGTTATTGAAAATGTTCTCATTTGGAATAATTCACTGTAAAGGAGTGGATAATGTAGCCGCAATCTATTTGAGTAGGATAGTCACGGGGAAAAATAATGAATCGGTTGAGAAAATGTTTGCAATGGCTGGATTCGATAATAAAGCAGAACCTGAGAGAAAAGTAGTAAATGAAATAAATAGAAACTTTAATGTATTATTTGTATTATTTAGAAATTAGCAAATCATAAAAAACATAGCGAAGATACATCAAAACTATATAAAGATTTATTAGAAGGTAAATTGATTTAGAATTATTGCTTCAGAAATACAATAATTTTCCACAAAACTAAAAATCTAACGAAAGAGTGTCCTTTGATTCTAAAACGAGCTAGAAATGCAATAATTAATTTAATTCATGAAGAGATAGGGCATGCAGACAAACCGAAAATTGTTAAGAAATTTTTTTGTAAAAGGTACTGGAAAGGTATACAAAAAGATGCGAAAAAATGGATAAAAACGTGTAACTTATGCCAAAAAAGAAAATATCTGAATATAGCGATGGAAGGCGACTAGGATAAACGTAGTCACCAACAATAGTACGGGCATAACACCTTATGAGTTTAATTTTGGAAAGATAACAGAAAACAACATTTCTGAAATCTTAAATATAGAAGATAAATTATAAATTCCTCGGTAAATACGAATGGAAAACGCACGAAACAGAATGAGGCCAAAAGCCGAATCAAGAGTCAAGCAACAGAGAAAAATCTCAAAAATTGATTTAGAAGTAGATTGCGCATATCTCGAGTGCAATAAAAGAGGAAGGTCACAAGTTTCATGAAATATATTTTTGGGTTTTTTAAAATTAAAGAAAAAGTCCACACAAAGGCTTTTAAATTAGTTGAAATGAAAAATGAACAAGAAATTAAGGGGGGTTTTAATCTAAATACTTGCGTAAATATTATAAAGAAAATTATTGACTCTCCTTCACCTCGATGGCGATTGGAAATAGAAAGCTAAAAAATAAGAAAATTTACGACAATTATTTAACTCTCATAAATGAAAAAAGAAAAGGCTTAACTATTCTTTATTATCGTAAAGAGCGATAAAAAGACTAATAAATCTAAATATTATTTTTATGAGTTTATATAATAGAAGTAGGAAAATATAAAGATGTATTCAATATGTATTTCTGACAATGTAGCTCGGCACAGGTAAATAATAGGAAGAAATAATTCCAACTAATTGTTCATCTCAATGGATCTGAGATCTCTTTGATTTGGGGGATATTTTGGCATTTTCTCTAAAAGTTTCGTAAATGCCGTAAGGGGAATTATGTAATGATTCCATATGAGGGTATACCAAATCAACAACTAATTAGCAGGCACCTGGATTAGGACAATTATCAAATATTTGGTTTTGGTTTCTAAAAAGATTATGAAATTCGAATTTAAGTTGGTTATTTGGTGAAAGTACGCTACGCAGACGGACACGGAAAAGGATATCCATAGGGACGCATGTGAATATGATTATAACTTAATTTATATCCTGGATTTATAAAGTAAGAAAGACATTGCTGCAGAAAAGGATTTGGAAAAAGGATTTGCGACGTCAACAAGAATTCTTCAGGTATCTTGCTGCGAGAAAATGTTGAAACCTATTATTTGTTTAAAGCTGGAATTTTTTAGATGGTATGATCTTTACTAATTATTGTTGGTGAAATTTTGCGAAAGAGTGATCGGGATTTGAGTATTGATCCGTATGCGAGAGATTTAGATATATTATAATCGGTTGATAAATATTACGCACATATAGAGAAAATCGCACTAAGTCAAATTTGTTCGATTTTGTGTAGTTCTACAACCATCGAAAGCGCACAAAACAACTCAACGTGAAATATATAATATAATTATAGAAATAAATAATAAAAATATATGTCATCCTTCAGAAAAAAAATTTAGATTGAGTCGGTTTCACCATTAGTTCCTACTTCTCACTGCTTCCTACTACTTCTAAAAGCACCCTGGACGAAACAGTAAATTTTGATTGGCTTGGACCATCTTAAAAACAGAGTTTACACATGTTTTGAGTTTCTAAAATAAAATTTCTTGTACTTCGAATTATTTAAACTATGAACTCTCTTGGGACGTCTAATTTCATTCGAAATAGCGAATACTTCAAATTATCAAATATATTTAACATTCAAAGAATAGAAGTTTTATCAGAAAACAAAACAAATTTCAAATTATTGCAAATTCTAATTATCTGGAATTCGAATTATGAAAACTTCACCGTATTATGGAGAACAATTAATTATAATTTTTAACAATACAATGTCTATTTTTAATTAAAATTCGAAAATTTTATTTTTCTGTATTTCAATGTTATTGTTATATCTATTCTACATTGTCTTTGCTTTACTTTAAACTCCAAATAATTTGTATCCGAAAAAAACTTCCTAAAGACGTAATAACAAATATTAGTACCTTTCAGTCTCGCGACTGCATTTGTATACATGTCATCATCTGAACTTTCAAAGTCTGAACTATTATCCCTTTTATTTTTATCCATGTTTTCCATACTTATTCGTCTTCATTCATAAAATCTTCTCTTTCGTCGTAATCTCACGCAGACTTACTAATTGAAATCACCTATCTGTAACAGAATATTGTACTGTATTATGCCTTTTATTTCCAAATAAATACATAAACATGAAGGTAAATTTAACAACATAAATTAGAAATGAAAAATGGACTCGAATAACTCTGCCATTATTATTATACCGTTGAGCCAAATCTCTTTTGGAGTAAGCGTAATTCGGTCGGCTCTAGCCTCGTTATGCTACTTTGACCAAGGGAGTTATATGTTCAGGGTAAGTAAGGGGTATGTAGAAAAAAGAATAGATTTTAGATCAATCCACAATGCACGTGTCACTTATGCAAACAACACATATTGGGATGAAATAAAAAAATGTGATTACAACTAACTTTTAGAAGAGAATTCACTGAATTGCATTCAGAAAAAGCATAAATAATAAAAACCTAATGCTGTTTAGAAAGAAAAAAATTATGGAAAAATAAGAGTAACTATGACTGATAATGTATGAAGTCTCCGGAAGGAAAGGTCATTTAAATAAAGTAAAAAAAATCTCGTATTTTGAAAAAATGGCAACGTTTCGGACCCAATGTGGTCCCTTATCAAGCCTGTTGAAAGATAATTTATTTAATATACGAACATCTTTAACAACTGCAAACAAGGTTAGTTCCGGGAGATTAGTTACTATGTTTATTTGCGAGTTCAACGTTTTCGGCCAAAAATATTGTGTAATTTTTAAGTAACGCTCGGGAGAATTGAGACACACATAACCTCGTAATATACACACGTTGTTAGCAAAATCAAAAATTTTTTGAAAACAAAAAAAAGTGTGCGGGACGTCCGTTAGCATGTTCGCTACCATTTCCCAGATTTTGAAAACAAAATATTCCTTATCTTAGGAAAAAAGCCGAGGGAATCTAACACTGAAAAAATCGATACTAATTCATAAACGCTATGCAAATTAATCACATTTTGCTAAATTAAAACTTTTTAAAATTAACTTACAAAAAAAGTGTGTGGGGACGTCCATTAGCATGCTTGATATAATTTCCCAAATTTTTGGACAAAATATTTATTATTCTAGAAAAAAGCCGGGGGAACCTAGAACTGGCAAAATCGACAATTTTCTAAGTATTACGTGCTCTTAAGAAAATAAAAAATAAAATATTAATAATCAGATCTTAGCCGATAACAAATTATGAAAATATAAACAGAAATAAAAAATTTTTAAGAGTTTGATTAAAACAAAAAAGGCGAAAGTAACAAAAGCAGTCATTAAGGTTAAATAACAACAATACATGTGTAGTCAATAAATTATGATAATAAATAAATAAGATCTTAGACGATAATAAATTATCAAAGCGTAAAAAAGAGAGAATCTTTGCATGGAATAGATTAAAACAGAAGAAAGTTGACAATAACAAGTGAAGTCAGTAAGGCTGAGTAAACCAAAGAACAGTGACGAACAAATACATTATGTAAATATATAAAAATGAAGATGGAAAAAGATTATTTTTGAAACATCATTTCATTCGTTTTCAAGAAGGATTGAAAGACAATATAAAATGTAAGATAAAAGGTTAAAATAAATATTAACAATATAAAGTGTAGTAAATAAGTCGGAACAGGGATAAAGTAAATGAATAGTGCATGAACAAAAATTTACCTTAGAACGCCAGTTGAGAAATGAGTAAAGGAGACACTTGAAATTCCGTGTTGGTATTAAAAATGAATATAGATTTAGTTTTATGGTTGTGAAAATGGAAATGTGAGAAGTCCAAAGAGAATCAGAAAACTGTATCAAGGTGTATTTGTTAAGATACACATTGATGGTCGAAAATAAACTTTTGGATTTTAATGTTAGCTACAGTTAACATCAAAATACCTATGTAAAAGAGAAAATATAGATGAAATTAGAAAAACACAAAAATAATATGAAAACTGATGATTGTTTTATTAGGTTACGTTCGAAAATTTAAGCATTATGAATTTAAGCACAAATAATATCTTACCAAAAGAATTTTCAATTACTGGACATCTTCATTAAACTTGACAATCCCATATTTGTTCTCAAATATAAATGAGAAACAAATTCTTATTGAAAAGACATTATAAAAACGAAAAACTCCAAAACAATAGCGGAAAATGTATCCTTGGACGCCATGACTCAACACGCGTTCATAAAGTCATCATTAGTAGGAAAAACTACAGGTGCTCATTTGTTCGCCACTGTTCTTTTGTTTTACTCAGCCTTACTGGCTTCACTTGTTATTGTCAATTTTCTTCTGTTTTAATCTATTCCATGCAAAGATTCTCTTTTTTTACGCTTTGACAATTTATTATCGTCTAAGATCTTATTTATCTATTTATTATCACAAGTTATTGACTACACATGTATTGTTGTTATTTAACCTTAATGACTACTTTTGATACTTTCGACTTTTTTGTTTTAATCAAACTCATCAAAATTTTTTATTCCTTTTTATATTTTCATAATTTGTTATCGGCTAAGATCTGATTATTAACATTTTGTTTTTTATTTTCTGAATGGAAATATCTTATTTTTTATTTTTGTTTAAGATGTTCGTGTATTAAATAAATTATCTTTCAACAGGCTTGATAAGGGACCACATTGGGTCCGAAACGTTGCCATTTTTTCAAAATACGAGGTTTTTTTTGTTACTTTATTTAAATGACCTTCCCTTCCGGAGACTTTTTCATACATCAATCGAAGGTCGAAACTCAAGGGGGAAAAATATGAGTAATAATTCTGAGAAAGAAAAAATCATGAAAATATGTAGTTTAATATGAATAAAATTTAACTTTAAAATGCACTTTAAAAGCATCAGTTCGAATTTTGTAATTCTATTATTTGTTTTGTTAACATTATCTACTTTATTATTTGTTAGAGTTTAGAAAATTAGTTATTATTAATCCTCAAACGGGACACTGGTGCGAATTCACACGAATAAAGATTTTAAAGGGCCGATCCATTTTGATATGAAGAATCGCGGAGGAAGTACGTCTTTACAGTTTGCAAAGTTCTAATACTGTGCTACAGGCTTTAGCAGACGGGTCTGAAAACGATGTAGGCGATGTACGATATAGTAATTTTTTTCTAAAACATAAGCAATAAAACTTTGTTCTTTTCTCTAAATATTCTATTACTTTTACTCTTTCCTAATGCACCCTCACATCGCACATCACTGCTCTGACATGGGTCTCTGATGAATCTTTTCACAAATCACCCATTTGGAGAGCTTCATAGATTTATAAAATAAATATTTTCCAAATTTTACATGAAAAAAAAATCTTACATTAATATGCTCGTATAGAGCAAAAATAACAATGTGTAATATTTTTCTTTTCTCTCAAATGCCCATACTGGGTAATTCGTTAATATAATTTGTTTTTAAAATTATTTAAAAATATCTAATGATAAATTTTAAAAACTAAACATCACTGATGACTTCATTTAAGAAAAGTAGGAGAAAAAATGGGGTTTGATGATGGAGGAATCAAAATACAATAAATGGTATAAGATGATAAAAAAGAAAGGAGTACCAAAGTATTTAGTAAAGAGATGGGGAGTATGGGAAGGATGTAGGAGAGGAATGGCAAATAAAGAAAGATGACAAAAGGATGTTGTAAAGATTCTAGGGAGAGGGTGGATTAGGAGAAGAATGGATGAAGGAGTTAGAGGGTGCTAGAGGAGCAAACGAGAAAGAATGCATGTGAAAAAAATGGCAAATTGGTGGTTCAAAAAAAGTGAAAGAAAAAGGAAATGGAAGTCGCTTAGATTAGAAGCTTCAAGATTGTAAGCAATGGTTATCTAATAGCATAAGTAGACGAAGATGCGTTTGCGTTCTCATTCTCTCTCTCTGTCTTTCGCTTGCACTCTCGCTTTCGATCACTCGCTCACTCGTTCACTAACAAGTCCTAAATTGCGTTATCGCAGGAAATACAAATAAGGATCTAGATATAAGATTTTAAGTAAATAGTTGTAAATAATTGTCAGTATCAAGGAAAAGATTTTATAAAAAATATGAAGACGGAAAGATTTTAAGGAATGCAAGCCATGTAAATCGTTCTGCGTTTTCCTGATTTCGAGGACGTAATAACGACGTTCGAGTACTTTTCAACATAAAAATTAATGCCAGGAATCTTTACAGTCTATGTTAATATGACAAGAATAAAAAAGATTAGTAAACAATTAATCTGATTTCGTACCGGTACGAAAAGACTAGAAAATATCTAAAGAATCTCAAGTTCCGTCAGTTTTCCAACATGTCATCTATAGCTACTCAGGAAGTAGGTATTAAAGAACCAGGTATGGTTTTATGATGTCTTCAAATCATATTTTACCCAAATACTTTTCGACAGAGGAGTCCTTTGTTCGTAACCAGGCAAATGTGACAAATTTTAAAAAATAAATATATATTACAATTTCCGATTTAAAAATATGGAGGATATTATTAATATACAAGTTTTTACGATTCCAGACTCCCTGTTCTGAAAGTGGTCAGTATAGATATAGAATATTTATATTAACAATAATAGATTTTTTTACCATTAGGTAATAATATGTGTTATTGTTGTTTATATCGGTAATTGTCCACAGACAGGGCATTTTGGAGTCGATAGATTATAATATTAAAGCTACTAGTTGCATTATTGTAAAACTTGATAAATATCTTAATTTTAGTGCCTCATAACAAGTTCCAAAGTAAAAATTAGGTTATATTGTTGCAAGCCAGAGTAAAAAAATAGTATGCACCAGAAATATTGCTTTAGCAGATGTCCACACATAACTGAGGCAAATTTTAAATTCACGTAGGTAATAAATAATGAACCACTTTAAAACTTAATGCTTGAGAATCTCAAAGCTAGACTAAAAAAAATACAATTTTAATGATAAGCATTTTAATTTCAATGCAATGTACACTACACATGAATGTAAATATGAGTGTCTTCGAAAATATTTTCGAAGTTACGTCTATACATAAAGAGCCGTCGTTTTTCTTTTTTTTCATTCAATAAATTAATTTTTGTCTTTTTTTACATCTAAAATATATTTTCAATTAACTTTACTATTTTTTATTTGTAAAAATTTAATTTCATTACTTTATGTACTTTATTCACGTCTAATACTAGTTACAGGAAGGATGAAAAATAGGTGTGACGTCAAAAGGCTCCACAAGCCTTTCAAATAAATTTTTAGCCTGTATACTTTTAAAACTTCTTGTTCTTGTTGTCATAAACCTTATGTATTCTGAAAGGAATCAGTTTAAAAAAACATTTTTTTTTAAATTTAGTTTTTTCGAAAATGCCGTCGGTGTGGAGAATAACCCACATGGTAATTGGAAAATCATATTTCCGTATCTTTGTTTCAACTGACTGTGAGATATTATATTGGTAGTATAAGTAGTACTGCGTGGCAGTACCGGTCACCCTGGTTTATATGTTCGCTAATCTTCCTATGTACCCGGCATTGAAACGAAAGCATTCGTTTTTCTCCAAGCCTAAGGGGTCCCCCACCTCTATCGCGAGTCGTTAACATATTTTTGTCCAGCAACTTTCATTGCCTGAAATATACTATTAATAATGATATAGATAAATACACCTGACTCTGAATGTAGTGCGCAAGTACTCAGTAAAGTATATTGCCCAACATTATGTATCCCAGTGGAAACAGTTCACACAAACCGGAAACGCTGAATTCAAAATGTCGCGGGCCGTTAGCGCTTTATGCATGCTAAGGTTTTCATGAACATACTACAATTTTCCAAATAAAAATCAATATAATAGAATCAAAAAACCACTTGAATATTTCGAAAAATAGCGAGTTTTGTGGCATGGTGTCGCGCAGATGTAAGGATAGGTAGAAATGTCAGGAAGGCTAGCACAGTGCTTGACAGAGGAGTGCAACCTTCTTTTTCGCATAAAATATACTAAACGTAGCGGTAAGTTATAAAGGACTGCATTTTTAAGTGCATCACGCTATGATAGGTGGAAGTGTCAAATGCCAGGAAGTACATGGCATAAATTTTTTCAGTCATCTTCGATTATTTTGTCGAATGACGACCTTCCAGTGTTACGCAATAAAATATCGAAAATTTGGGGTTAGGGGCCGCGCATAAATTACGCAAACTCCTTCATGGGTTCAACGATTTTTATATGCTCTCTTACATAAGGGCGCATGGAAATTCCAAACTATTTCTAGATATTAGATATTTGAGGTTAGTTGGGGAAAACTCAGGATCTCTTCACTATTTTAGTATTGATTTTAATTTTTCAAAAGCTATTTAGTTAATTAATAAAATTGAACATATTTTGGTTGTAACTAATATATTATTTAACTCAATAGCACTTGCAAAATAAAGCATAATGTTTAAATACACTTATGTTAAAAAATTATTTTTTTCCTAGTCAAAGGTCGACAATGGAAAAAAGAATTGAACACGAAAAAGTTGCCGGAATTGCCATGACGCCATGCTAAAATACTTAAATCAAACCAAAGAAGGCTCTACGAGCCTTTTTTATAGCCAAACGTTTGTTTTTCGGCCGACTACCTTAAAAAACTTGGCTTACTTACACTTAAAATTTTTACAACATTTCCTTACAACTAATTCTCAAAAACTAATAACCATACAAACCTTATCTAATATTAAAAAATAATACTTAAAATACTTAAGGCTAATACTTAAAACTTCGCTACTATTAACAATATTCATATTTTTCTTATATCCCCATTCTCTCTTATTTACAACTGTTTTTTCACTCCTCTTCCACCTTTTTCTTCCTTTTCATCTTACCTGACACCCTTTCCACTCATGCTCCTGCCCTTTTGTCCCTACTTCCACGCATAAATACCATCATGCTTATCCCACTCCTTTCTACTTCCTTACACTTCTCCAACCAGGGTTCCACTCTTGAATCCCTCTTCCAGCACAATTCATACATAACCTTCTCAATAGAGAGCCAAAACCTATTATAGTCCTCCATGCACCCACACCTTATCCTCGCTATAAGCTCCTGACTTCCTTTCTCTGTCTCACACAAGTATTGTGTTCTCTCCCTTGGCATAATCCACCTATAGTTTCTGTTCAACCTTGACTCTCTTATTCTCCCTTCCCCTGCTGCCTTCTCTCTTTCCATGCCGCTTTTCTTAAACATCTCATATACATTCCTTCCTTCCTAGTGCGTCCTTCTCACTTCATCGATCTGCATTTCATTCCTTCTAGAATAACTTTCCCTTTCAGCCTTCATCTTCCTACCCCTACTTCTGTTCTCTTTATCCCGCCAATATTCCCAAACCAGCCCACTGCCCCCTTGTTCCAAAAATTTCACCTCTTATTTACACGCGCGACTCCCAGTTATAATTCTTAAACTCATTCTTCTTGTTTCTATCCTGACATTATAGTAAGACGTGTTCCTTGCGAAACCCAGTGTCCACTTTCCAAACCTCTCCTGTATTCTATTTACCTCGTCACTTTGCTTCCAAACCCCCACACCTTCGCTTCATAAAATAAGACATTCATCACTAGCAGCTCGAAAAATTCCATACTCCTTCCAAAATAATCTTGCGAACAACTTCTTTTCCAGCCCCCATACCCGCCTTATCACCACATTTGACTTTCTCAGTCTCTCTTTTATATAACCATCTACTACCCGATTCATGCGAAATGGGAAGTCCAGGTAAACAAACTCTTTCACCTCCTTTCCCCTCCGCTTCCACTAATTACCCTTATCTCTTCCACCTCCTTTCCCGAACACCATAACCTTGGACTTTTCCACATTCAACTCTAAGTTATTCTATTCCACGTATCTTCTCAACCAGTTTCATCATCTCCTTTATAGCCTCCTCGCTCTTTGCTAGCAGCGCTATGTCATCTGAATACGCGAGTGACCATATCCTAACCCCTTTTACCCTAACTCCTCCTTCCACTCCGACCGCTAGCTTACGTTCCATATCCGTGATGAAAATCGCAAAAAGCGTTGGGCTTTATGGAATCCTTGTCTCAACCTCATATCGATCCAGAAACCCTCTAAAAAACCCTACCTTCCTCTCATCGTATCTTTCGTCTCTTCATATAAATCCCTTACCCTCAACACTTTTTCACTACCTCCTTCAGCCTCTCCCATACCTGTTGTGTGGTATACAGCCACGCTTCGTTCTTTACCCCGTCCAGCCCTGCTGACCTTCCCTTTATCTTTTCTAGACTTTTTCCCATTTTTTTCTATCACACCCCAATTTCCTCTAATACCTGTTTGACTTCTACTACTTTTCCTTCCCTACCGAAACCCCTCTAATTCTCATGTCCTCTCTGACATCTGCCATTTGCTGTTTAGCCCCCCCCCCCCTCCAATCTTCTCTCAATCTACTATTTTCCCCTATTAGAATCCCCAGTGCCTCTTTTTCTGAATGCCCTTTCATTTTTTTGGGTGGTAGCCAACGTGTCCTACTGCTCCTCTTGAGCGGGCTCTCTACAGCGCTTTTCTCCTGGCTCACTTGACTATCTCTCTTCCGCTTTGCGATAAGATATGTCCTCCTTCGTTTGCACTAGAATATGTATTCTTCGCTTTTACGCTTGCTTCGTTCTCCCAGTGCAGCTTTTCCTCTTCCTACTGACGTGGCTCGACCTCGGATCCGGCGTTGTTACTGACAGTTTAATATGTAAAGATCCCTCCCCGTCTACGTCACTAACACTACTCTGATTAACGCCCTCCAGCTCTAACTCCCCCTGCTCTTCCGTTGGTAACGGGGATTTCTCCATGCAGCACCTACTACAACCGACAGATGTCGCTGCACTCTTTTATTGCCTATCGCCCTATGTTTTTCTTAATTTTATTTTATTTCGACTTATCAGTCCTTACAGAGATCTTTTTTCCCTCTCGTAACCTCCCCAAACCATACGAAAGCCCCCTTGACCTGATCAAAAGCCCAAAACTCCTGTCCATAATACCGCTTGAATCCATGTCAACCTAACCTCACTTTCACTATTTCATCAAACCCTACCTCATCTTCGCGCTAAACATGAATCTTTTCACTCCCGACTCACCCCACATACCCTTACTCAATTCCTGGGTTCCACCCTCACACTCCACTCACACCTTTCACACGCATTCCTTTCAAAAACTCTCCTTCTATCAGCGAACACAGTTTAACTAGCGCCATCGAACATGCAAGTCCAGCCTTTTTTATATTGGCCAGCCATTAACGCGGACGTGATCATACAGCCCGCATAGGCACCGTGGTGGGAGGTGAAGGAACTGCGCAAGTGAAAACAAGGGTCTAGGGGACCGGAAATAGGCGATCATGAATGATGCAAGCAAGAATAACGGGTTAAAATAGGACTTAGGGGAAGTCAATCTGAATGGAGATAAGGTGGGTATCGAGGCAAGCTGCGAAAATAGTGGTAACGAGTAGTACAAGACACCGGATAGAACTATGGGAATTGCAGCAGCCGCAGCAGGCCTGGGGAGGTGTAACAGGCGAAGTATACCCGCGAATCTGGAAAATCTCAACAGAGCTGCATAGCGCTCGTATAATGTAGGATTGATCCGATTTCTCGACGATTGGCGAAAACGGACGAGTGCGACAAGCAGCGAAGCAATCTTCAGTGGAGGGGAAACATCAGCAGAGGAAAAAAGCAAGGGAAGAAGTGAACAAAGATTTAGAGAGAGGTGAAAAACTCTAAGAAACGGATAAAAATAAAAACATCGGAACGAGAGAAGGGTGAGGAGAATTTACTCACGAAGATCCAAGCACTTTTTAGGCCTTACTAGCTATCCCCTGTGGCGGCGGCTGCGTCGCCATGGGACGTTCTTTCATATAACTCAAGAATAACTTAACTTATGAATGAGCTACCCATTTAAAAGTCAAATTTTTGATTAAATTCGATGTCACTTACATGTTTTCTCTTGATATTAAGTTTGAACATGAAAATACTGAAATGGAAACAACATAACACTTTTAAGTATTTACAGTAGATTTTCGGTTTGAAAAATGCGAAGTCGATAGGGATATTTGAACTAAAGTTGGAAAAAACTCTGTGACAATAAAATAAAAATAAACACTTGCATACAGATAGATAGCAACTGTTTTTTTCGAATTTTTATTATAAAAACTTGGAAAAAACTGTGAATGTAAAACCGGAATAAGAACTTGAATGAAGATAATTGTAATTGTTTTTAATTATAAAAATTGTACTCGAGTACGCCCCCGAATAATTGACTTTTTTATATACTTCAAAAGATTGCCCAAAAGCTTAAATAATATGCGTGAAGAGTGGAATGCCGATTGGTCAAAAACTGCGACAAAGCGCCCTTCTCATATTTTCACCGTTCCTATCCCATCCTCCCTGTACTCTTACGACCTGCCTGAAAGCCCAGAAAATATGTGAGCAATATTTGGTACCAATTGTCAAAAACTGGATTTCCATTAGCATCACACATTTTAGGCCACATGATTTTATATATTTCACAAACTGTGTCCCCGCCCCACTCCATCACCCCCTTAATATTTTTACGACTTGTCAGGGAGCCCAAAGAATATGTGTGCAAAATTTGGTGGCGATTGTCAAAAACTGTACATTTTCATAAGCACCATACGTTTTAGGCCACTGGTTTTCATATATTTCAAAACTGCCCCGCCCCCCTCCTCACTCCATCTGCTCCTTAATACTCTGACGAACTGTCCGAGAGCTCAAAACATAAGTGCGAAAAATCTTATGCCGATTGGTAATAAATTGTGACATTGCCCCCTCTTCCCATAAGCCAAAATACTCTTCCGACCTGTTTAGAAGCTCAAGGAATATGTGTGCCAAATTTGGTGACAAAAAATATCTACAAAAATTGTAGATATTTTGAAGAGTTTAAATTATAATTTTATTCTGTTTTCATGCATCTGTCTTCGTTTAGCATAAAACGAAATATTATATTTTTAAATAACATTTTCGATAGATAAAACCATAACCGTTGGTCAAGGAATGTTCGTTAACAAACTCGTTCCTTCTTTTATGACCTAAAAATGTATGCCAAAGCTCGATTAGCTCTTAGCTCCGTTAGCTTTTTTAGAGTTATCGTGTTCACGGACGGACGGAAGGTGTCCCGAAACGTGGAGATCCGTCCAAAAACTACGGTCTGAACAACTTTTTTCTATTTTTTTCGTCCCTTTTGTTGTTTTTCCAGATTTGTTTTACTGTTATTTTTTATTCTATTTTTTACGATTAAAACCCATCTAACGCTTATTTAAAAAAGTGATTTGTCAAAAAATTTTAGATGTGTTTCAGGTGCACAATATGTGTTTACTAATTTTTTTCTTAGCTTACGTGTTTTTTCAAAAATTTAATTTTTCGAATTTTCAATGTAATTATTCGCGATTAAATAGAAAAATACGCATCCTATCAAAAAACGAATTAAGACAAATGTGTAGCTTTTTCTTAGTCAAACAATCTTAGTAGTTTGTGCAGAGATGAGGTGGTAGATTGCCGATCCCATGTATTAAATTTCGAACGATTTTTGCCAGCGCCACCTATTAACTAAGGTTTTTGCGAACTAAAATAAAGCGCTCTCAATTACTCAGGCCAGTTTACGAACCGAAATAGATGATAGACGGTTCTACTTGAGCGGTCAAACAGGGCGGCATTTTTACAGTTTGACAATCTCGGTAGAGAAGATCAGAGTGGGTAATTTCGCATATATGACATGGTCTATATTCTAGATCGTAAACAGGCTAGGTGAATTTGGGATGCTTTAATTAAAAAGTTTACATAAAAAAATTTGAAAGATCTTAAGGGAATTTAAAAAATTATGCACAATTAAACATTTTGAAAAAAATACTGTTTTTTTATATTAAAAGATTAATTTTAAAGCCTATTAATGACAATTTTAATGATTCTTTAAGTACATAATGATGGAAAAAAAATGGTGGAAAATAACAAACAATTTTCTTGAAAATTAATACTTTTTTGTCGTTTAATGATTATTATATATTTTTTGAATTCATTGTTTTTTGGTAGAAAATTTATCTTCTCGGTTAAAAAACCATCTTTTTCATTAAAAATTTAACTCTTTTTGGAAATTTGTTGATTTTTAATTGAAAATTTAACTATTTTATTCATGCTTCAAAACTGATCCTTTTCAGTAACAAATTCATCTCGTTTGTTGACAATTTTAAGATTTCTGTTGCCAAGTTTGTTGTTTTTTATCAGAAAATTAATTTTCTACGTTAAAAATTCTTCTTTTTATTGAAAATGAAACTTTTTTTAAATCCGTTATTTTTGTGTTGAAAATTGAACTATTTAATTTGTCTTTTCAAAGCTTGAAAATTAATCTTGGTAGAAAATTCCTATTTGTGGTACAAATGAAAGTTGTTTTTAAAAAATATTTGGTAAATTTTCGAAAATATATTTTTTTAAATCACTATTTATGTGTGCGATTTCTATCGGAGAAAAAAAGAAACTTTGAACGTCCATAAAGTCGAGATCACGCGACTAAGTTCGTTCATGAAATTTTTGTATAGAATGATTTTCATTTTTTTTTTATCTTAAAAATAAAAAATAAATTGGAAATTGGAAACATACCCACACCAGCAATGTGCTAAAATGTACTTTTCGGAGTTCCCCAACCATCTTCTTTATTCATAATGTGTCCCCTAAGGGTTTACATGACTTCCATTCCTTACAACCTTTCCGTTTAAATCTATATTTTTTTACAATCTTATCCTTTCTATATATATACAATTATTTACAACTATTTACATAAAGTCTTATATCCAGTTCCTTATTTCTATTTCCTGCGATAGCGCACTTTAGGACTTATTAGCAAGCGAGTGAGCGAGCGCACGAAAGCGAGAGTGTAAGCGAGAGAGAGAGAGCATGAGAACGCAAACGCATCTTAGTCTACTTAACTTTTACTTTACCATTACTTACAATTTTCACGCTTCTAATCTAAGAGACTTCCGTTTCCTTTTTCTTTCACTTTTTTATACCACCATTTACCTTTTTCACGTGCATTCTTTCATTCTCCCTCATTCGCTCCTCTAGCACCCTCCAACTCCGTCATCCATTCTTCTCTTAATCCATGTTCCCCTAGAATCTTAACCACATTTTCTTGCCAGCTTCCTTTATCTTCCATTCCTCTCCTACATCCTTCCCATACATGCTCCCATGTTTCCTCCTCCTATTCACATATTCGACACATTCTGTTCTCTTTTTTTCTCAGTACATCCCCTCCCTTACCTCGTTTCCCAGTCTAAATCTTGTTATTCTGGTCCACCTTCTCTCTCCCCATCCCTTTTCTAAATACTTTGGCACCCCTTCCTTTTTTATCATCTTATACCATTTATTGTATTTTGATTCCTCAATGCCCTCTCGCCATATCCTGGCGTCCTCCAGTCTGCCCCTAGTGTCCACCTTATATACCTTTCTTGTAAACTCTCAGTATCTTTCCTTTCTTTCCGTCCACATATCTCTGCTCCGTAACCTAAAACCGGCCATACCCGCGTATCAAATAACCACATTCTCCTTCTCCAATTTTTTTTGAACCTTTATTTTCTTATTCCCCATATCTGTTTCATTACCCCTGCTGCTTTTTTAATCCTTTCTCTTACAGGAGCTTTATGATCTCCATTCGTCTGCAAGATATATCCCAAATATTTATACTCTTTGACTTCTTCTAACTTTATTCCTTTCCATCTCCCTGTCCATTCTTTCTTCCTTTCCCCTCCTTTTCTAAACCTCATTATCTTTATACTTTCTACATTTGCATTCAGCTTTTTTCCATCTAAGTATTTCTCTAATCCTGTAATTAATCCCGCCATCCCTTCTTCATCCTCTGCCATCAACACTATATCGTCTGCGTATGCCAGTGTATATATCTTTTCCTTCCCTATCCTAACTCCCCCCAAACCCTTTCTCCTTATTTCTTCTTCCAAGTCTCATATTAATAAATTAAATAAAAGTGGGCTCAGAGGACACCCTTGTCTCACACCTCTCACCAGCCAGAAACTATCTCCTACTTTTACCCTGCTTCTTGTCTCTCTAAAAATTTCTGATACTCTCTTTATTAATCCCTCTCTTATCCCCTTTTTTATCATAACTTTTTCTATTTCTCCTCGATTTAATAAGTCAAACGCCGCCTTTAAATCCACGAACATTGCTATCATTGCCCCATTTTCCCTTTTAATTCTCTTATTTACTAGATAGTTCAGAACATATATGTTGTCCATTACCCCCATTCCTTTTCTAAACCCTGTCTGATTCGGTGACTCGATCTTTTTTTCTTCAACTTCTACCTTCAATCTCTACGACAAAATAGTTACATATACATTATACAGTGTTGGCATTAACGTCACCCCCCTATAATCTTTGACCTCCTCCTCCTTGCCTTTCTCTACTATTGGCCTCTTCCTCAAACCTTTTATTCTCTTCCTCTTTCTTTTGATAACACAACTTAGTATACACTTTCTTTTTTTTCATATATTCTTCCCCACTACTTTTTTCTTTTCTCCACTTTCTTAATTCCTTTCTGACCTCCTTTTTTTCTCTTTGCAGTCCTCATCCCACTCACTTCTATTCCCCCCTTTATTAACTACATTATTATTTGTGCACTTTAATCCTATTTTTATTTCTCCTATCATTTTTTCCATCTCCTCGTCCACATTTCTCTCTCCCATTTTGATATTTCTTATTTTTTCTCTAAACTGTTCTTTTCCTTCTCTTGACCAATCCCTCTCTTACCTTATCTTCCACTATCACATAATCAATTACCATTCACCTTTCACTTCCTGAGCGTGTACATTCTCCTTTTTCATCCCCTTCTATATTCCCGTTTAAGATATACTATCCCAACTCCTCCAAGATCTTCAAAAACTTTTTTCCCTCCCCATTTAGTACCTTATCTTTGGATTTTCTTCCTCCCTCTTCTCCCCATTCCCTTCCTCCAGTGTCTCCTGTTCTCGCATTGAAATCACCACCTATTATCATCCTAATCTCTTCTTTATTTTCTTCAATCATTTCTTTAATCTCCTCTTCTTTTTCCTGCATATCACCGTTCCCATAAATCCCCACTACCTTCCACTTCTCTCCTCCCATCATAGCCTCTTCTACTATTACTCCTTCTTTTTGTTCATTCATGTCTTTCTTATCTTTCCCTGTTATACATTCATTCCTTACTCCCATCACCATTCCTCCCATTGCTCTGCCCTTTTTATTATTCCTCTTTGCATTTTGCACTTGCCATTTGTAACCACTTGGTAACCTTCCCTTTACTCTTTCCCATCCCTTTTCATCTAACCACGTCTCCATCATTATGACTACATCCCATTGTGTCAAATTTCTCATAAACTCCTTACCCTTTCTCTCTAATCCTGCTATATTCCAGTAACCTATTTTCCTCTTATGTTCCCATTTCTTTAGTTTCACCAGTACCATTATCTCCCCTCTTCTCACTTCCCTTCCTATATTTCGCATTTCCTCTATATCTACCTTAGCATCAATCCTTTTTAGTACTTCGTCCACCCCTTCCTTCAGCTCCTTCCCCTCTAATCTTATACCCTTCATCACTATGTTTAATTTTCTTTCTTCCCTCTCTTTCCTCTCTATTCTTTGTCCTTGTTTCTCAGACTTTCCATCTCCTTATTCCCACTCTCGCCCCCACCACAATCCCCGTTCGAGCTTTCTAGTTTCATCCTAGCTCTTATCTCCTCTACCTTTGTATTATTAACTTCTTCCTGCTTCTCTAGCTTTTGCTCCAATGACTCCATCCTTTTTTCTAACTTTTCCCTTATTTCTTCCCATTTTTTTAATTTCTTTCTTAACTTCAGCCATTTCCAGCCTAATTTCCTTCTTTAATTCCTCTCCCCTTCTCTCCTGCTTTTCTTCATAAATCCCCATTACCTCTATCATCACTTCTCTAATTTCCTTTAGTCTTTCTTTTTTCATCGACATTTCATTTTTATCTCCGCTACCGTCAGCACCCTCCCTGATATCGCTTTTCCCTACCATACTCTGCTTTTCCGGCGGCGATCTAAACATTTCCTGGTATTTTACACTCGCCCCGATATCTTTCTTCTCTTCACTGCTTTCCATCTCCCCTCTCTTCCTTTTGATAAATGCTTCTATTGACCCTACGCTTTTTGCTCTTAATCTTTACTTTTCTATAATTTCTTTATACTTCCACTTTGCCTTCCTTTCCTTCATCTCTTTCGGCGTACTGAACACTTCCTGCTCTAACTCTGTTTCTTCCGAGGGGATACTCGCTCCACTAGCCATTAATCAAATTCAAATTTTCCCGCCTTCTATGCTTCCCTGCCTCTACCGTCGCTGTCTGTTACTTGTCTCGCCTTTCTTTGTCGCTACCCAACCCTGCTACTACCACTCCGTCAACACAGTCTTCCCACCCTGTCACAAATCTTCAAAAAAACTTCCACAAAAATCTGTCTCAATTCTCCAAAATATCTACCTCCCCCTTGCAATCTCACAATCCCTCAATTAGATCTCTCACCTCCACACCCTTCTACACACTTCCACAATGCACTCACCTCAAATTTCACCACAGTGGTGCAGTGGTTGTTTGATCTTTTTTTCAATTTTTATATACAATATTTCCTAAATTCATATAATTCGATATAATGTTTGATATATTTCAGACAATTTAAAATTATTAAATTAGAAAAAAAATGCAGAAAATTTTAATGCATTTTTTTATTTTGCAGGATACACAAAATATTAGGAAAAATTAGAGTCAGCTTGAAAGATATTTAAGACTTTTAGAAGATTTGAAGAAATAATTTTTCGAAAAACTATTCATGTTTCTAAATATTGTTAATCTCTTCAAAAATTCTGAAATTCCTAAATAATCTTTAAAATAAAAAATTACATTTTTACAATGACCTTCAAAACATAGAGATTTTTAATAACTTTCAGAGGAATCTTAACAAAAAAATGTCATCGTTTCAAAATTCTTAAATAGCTTCTAACTTTTTTTCTCGAAATACTCAACATTATATAAAATTGTTAAAAATTGTTTTCAAAATGTATGGAAAATTTCAAATTGTATAAAAAATTTCAAATTTTAAATTACTTTAAGACCTTTACAAAACTTCTACACCTTCAATCTAATTTTCAACTCGATGGTTTTCAACTTCGAAAGTTCATTTATAAAAAATTAGTAATCATGAATTAATTGATAGCGTTCAAAAATTAAAATTACGTTTTTCAATTGGTCAATCTCTGAATGAAATTATTTCAGACAGAAATTTAGAAAACAGAGAAATTTCAAAAAGTTAAACATTTTAATGTTTGTAGATTAGTTAAAGTATTAAATTAAAGTGTTGATAGAAATTACTCGAGTTAAAGTTTAGCTATTTCTAAAACGATTTTTATATAT
>NC_046665.1:9925452-9930939 GCF_010883055.1 Belonocnema kinseyi | reverse complement strand
GATACTTTCAAATGTTGAACGCTTTCAATTTATTTATGATTAACAATTTTTTGTAAAAAAACTTCTAGGTATAAATAGAAGAACACCAAAGTCTTCCAAAACTTTCAGATCGGCAACAAAGATATCTTTGTGGTCACTAATTGAGCGGAAACTTAATTGGTAAATCATTTCAGAAATTGTTAACTTTCGTCATTTACCGACGAGCAAGTTGCGCCTTCAAAGTGACTCTCAGGCGATCTTCCAAGAGGCTGCAGTTATCAGCGCATGTTTTTCACATTCTCTTATTCCTTTAGCTTGGCAATCTCCCACCTCATCTCTGGTTTGTGTCGCTTATTCAAAAATCTATTTTATATTGCATGTTTTCAGAATAAAAAAAACTGAGCAACCTATCAAAAAGTAAGTAATAACAAAGTAGTAGATCATTTTTCCTAGCATAACTTTTATTTATTCATTTGAAAACTTTAAAACACTGCAATATAAAAATAAAAGTTTGAACATAGATTATGAAAAATAGAAAATTTTTATTTAATAAAACTGTAAATATACAGTTTTTTAAAAGTATTGTTGGGTTATTATTTATTTGTATTGCTAAGTGAGCTAAAACATTAGAATATAAGCAGTTGATAAGTTAGAGTAAGTATGGAATGTAAATATATGTACCGAGAGCGAAGGCCCTCAAACCCGTAAAAAGGAGAGATTAAATATACGATACAATTAATTAAAATAGTTAAATTTTAACAAATAAAATTAAGAAGGCACCATTTATACATTTTGTCTTAAACTAAAGCGATACCTTCTTTAAAAGTACATCGTACAAATATTAAAATTTAAATAAGAACTAGGTATTCTAATCAAATATATCGAACATTTTATCCTGAAATAAAACTATATCTTTAATATTTGAAAATAATTTCGTAAAAATATATAAAACTAAATAAAAACTGTATTTTAAAAAAAATGGAACATTTTATATTGTGAACTGAGACGAGAACTTTATTTTCAATTTTTTTGTAGATATACACTGAAACTCTGATATAGGGCCCCCTGACATAGTTCTTTCAAAAATTGACGCCGCGCCACAAGTAGGAGTAAAAGGAGCTAGCGCGGGATTTGCGGCGGTCGTTCAGGCGTAAACAAACAAAAGCGAAGCGGAACACAATCGGGTTTGTTCCCTACCACCGCCAGCAGCAAAACCAGCACTGTTTTAGAGTTTTACTGTATAAGAAATGAAATAAGAATTATGTATTTTAATGAAAAATATTGAACATGGTACCTTAAAATGAAACTATGTCCTTATTTTTACATTCTCATTCATGAGCGTGAAATGTATTGGTCCAAATTTTCGATCCCTGTCTTTTACGGATCTTCACTTATAGATGGGTATAATACTTGAAAATTATCAGTTAAATTTTTCGATTAGAAAAAAATTTAAGAAGTTAGAGCTATTTCAAAATTTGAAGAAACAAAATTTTATGAGTTTTTAAAATTTTTGTCAAATTTTCTGGTACACGGCAAAAAGAAATTCAAATTATCCTTATGTCATTTTTAAATTCAAGAAAAATTAAAAAAGTTACATGCTTTTTAACATTTTGAAACTTTTCCAAAAAAGGAACAAAAAATTTTTTCAATAGGTTAAGAAATATTAATCCAAATTTAAAAAAAATATGGGATTTTTGTTTTTGAGAGACCCGTAAGGTTAAAGCGTTGTTTTTAGTATATTTGAACAACATTTAGTAAGTATCTTGATTAAGCTTTTCAATTGGGTACAAATTATCGAGCGCGAAGCGCGAGTTTCATAATGAGAATGTAATCGTCAAAGCCGTAGCTGCTTTGAGAACCTTCTTTGAAAACAAATCGAACAAAATTTTAGTTTAAATTTATGACCGTAATTCCTCAGAAGTTCAAATCACAGTTTTCATATGATACTTAAAAAAATGTAATTAAAGCGTGTAATAAGATTGTGCCCGCGCAGCGAGCATATTTTTAAAATTCTTTTATAGAAATATAAAGAATGAATTAAGTCCTGCATTTTAGTAAAAAATATCTAACATTCTATCTTAAACTGAAACGATAACTTTAAACAGTTTAAACAGTGTAAATGACTTTTATTTTAGTTTACAAGGTTTATTTAAATTAGTCATTTGTTGTTGTTTTAGGGTTACAGCAGTTAATTACTTATTTATACTAACATATGAAAATGTACTTATTTTAATTTCCTTGACCATTAAATCAATTCTTAAGGCGCTTAAAAAGGCTGTCAAATTCGCAAGGGGCAAACTAAATCTAAACGGTTGAGTTTATGAACGCCATATTTTAAGTACATAATCTAAAGGCAACTATACCTGTCGGTTCAGCTCGCTTTTTCCCAAAAAGATCCTTTTTGTTGTTGTATTTTGTAATTGAAAATGGAGTGTTATTTCTCGCTTGAAAGTCGCGGGAACTATACAGTAACACGGTAGTATAGTGGTCGCGAGGGGCAAGAGCGGAAAGCGGAGGACGCACCTGTATTACTACGTGTCTCTCAAACGGCTGTCAATTTGGCTACATCAAAACGCATGAATTGTTGACCGCAATATTTTAATCATATAATCTAAAGGCAAATATACCGAACCGTTCAGCTCTCTTTTTCCCGACAATGTTATTGTTGTTGTCGTTTTTTGTAATTGAAAGTGGAGATTATTTTTTCTCGCATGAAACTGGCGCGTTGTGTACAACTTTACTGATTACAGACAAAGTCACTGTTTCGCGGTTTTTAATTGTGATGTTTTTGTTTTATAAGTTTGCTTCGTACATACGCGATCCTGACGGATTATATTTCTGGAAAACTGAAAAAAAAACTGTTCAAAGAAATTCCAGTGACAAAAATATTTGTTCTGTTTTTGTGCTAAGTACATAAATAATATAACCTCAATTATTGCTCACTTTAGGCTTGTATAGGAAAGTATTAAATTCTCATCAGAGAAGGTATTAGCTTTGTGTAAAATTTGACCCCCCAGTTTTTGTTAAATGTCCACGTTTTGAGACACCCTGAATCCGAAAAACAGGTTTTTACGAATGTGTCTGTTTCTCTGTCTGTATGTTTGAATGTATATATGTCTGTCTGTGAACTCGATAACTTATGAAAAAATTAATCTATTAGATTTTGGATAAAAATTCAAAAAGTGGGCACATTTTGAATATTTTTTAGGCCACTTTCTCAAAAATTCAAAAATTCTCTGTATGGTTGTTCATAGTATTCAAAAAGTCGAACAATTTACCATAATGAATTTTTTCATAAAATCAAAAATTACCAGAATTATAGCATTTACAAAATTCCAAAAAACATACAAAAATAAACAATTTAAGCCAAATAACGCACGATATGAAAAAAAGTCAAGAGAAGAAAAATGTTGCTTTTTGAATGTCCTACAAGATTATCGTGACAACTTTTTGAATTTTCTAGAAAAATCCAAAATTTAAATTTTGACAGCATACAAAATAATGAAAAATAAAAATTTCAGGCTAAACTATGCAAAATACGGTAGAGAATGAGGACACAAAATTGTGCATTTAAAAGAGATCTATAAATTTGTTGTCAAACACTTTTTATAGGATGCGTAGTTTTGGCTTCAATCATGAAAAATATCATTAACAGTAACAAAAAATCTGCCCGCTGCATGGGCACATTCTTATCACAATTTTGTCTGACAATTTCTTTTTCGTCTTATGTGTGGGGTTTCAAAAAATTTAACTTTTCATTTTTTTAATGCTATTTTTACGATTAAAACTAAAAACAGAACTATCAAAAAATTATTCAGGACAAATAAATCATGTTTACATTCTCGTCAGAGGTGTCAGATTTGTGTAAAATTTGAACCACCTAGTTTTTGTCCAAAAAGTCCACGTTTTGAGACATCCTGAATCCAAAAAACAGGTCTTTACGAATGTGTCTGTCTGTATTTCTTCATGTATGGCTTTATGTCAGTCTATGGGCACGATACCGCTTGAAAAAAATCTATTAGATTGGACTTTGGTACACTCTTTTAGTGTCCTAAGCTAAATGCCAAGTTTGTTAGTCAGACATTTTGGATGAAAATAATAAAAGTGAGCCCATTTTGAAAATTTTTGAGTACACATTTTTTCATGATTCAAAAATTCTCTGTACAGTTGTTCATAGTACTTGGAAAAAAGTCACTTTTTAAGATAAGATTATAAGATTATCTTTTATAGGACACGTAGTTTTTGTTTCATTTACGAAAAAAACCATTGAAAGTACAAAAATTAATTTTTTCGACACAGGACATAAACTAAGCAAAAATAAATAACATTTTATCACCGACAGTAGAGCAAAAAATTTTGATTAATGCTTTTTTTTACATTCTTTTAAGAGACACACTTTTAAGAGCACAATAACTTTTGAAAAAATCATTCTATTAGATTGGCCTCTGGTACACTTTTTTAGTATCCAGAACTAAAGGTCAAGTTCGTTAGCATTTTGAAAATTTAAAGACCACTTTTTTCAAAATTCAAGAATTCTCTGTACGGTTATTCATAGTATTTAAAAAGTCGAACAATTTATTCCAATTTCTTTTTTCATAAAAATAAAAATTATTAGAGTTATAGCATTTACAAAATTCCAAAAAGCACACGAAAATGAACCTCTTAAGCCAAATAACGGACGATATGAAAAAATGGCAAGAAAAGAAAGTTTGATTTCTAAATGCCATAGAAAATTATCATAACAACTTTTTGAATTTTTTTGATAAATCAAAAATCCAAATTTTGACAGCATACAAAATAATGTAAAATCCAAAAATTATATTTTCTCATGCAATAATTTCATAGTTTGTCACGCGGGAGACCGGGGTCCGATTTCCCGCCGGAGAGCCATTCAGTTCGGTTTTGATTCCTCTAGAATCAAACCGAAGGGCCTATGACAAAGCCACCGAACGCGTCCTCGGTTTGCGGATAGAGGGTCCCTGTACCCAGGGTTTCTGCTGAATATGGTTACAAAAATAAATAGGCAGTCGCGGACAATTGTCCAGGGGTGGTCCCGAAGGAAATAACCCCCAAACGGAGGTGTGAAAACCGTGCCGAAAGCTGAATAGCACCTGGGTGAGGTGTCTAGAACGGTGACTCTGGGATACCGGGCGACCTCTCAGAGTACACAGCCTTATCCTTGCATGCGGTGCTCTACTAGGATGGACGAACCCCTTTCCCTAGCTTCTCGTGGGAACAACAATGACAACACCAAACATAGTTGTAGTAAGTGCGGTTTAAAACAACAGAACGCGCGGGGCTCCTGACAATGGGTCGGCCAACAATGCCGACCAATCTAGAGCTGGGGGAGCCAATGAAAATGGATTCAATGCGACGGATCGGCGGGATCTCGCGACCTTCGGGTGTACGGAGCGACTGAATCACGACTTGTTAGAGTGCTACGATGCGAGTGTGGCCCCTGAACGGGGTTACATGGCACGGCTGCATGCTCTGTGGTGCGAGAAACAC